>NC_056726.1:564849282-565096782 GCF_019279795.1 Protopterus annectens | reverse complement strand
AGGAATTGTTAGATATTCAAAGTAAATTAGACTCTTATAAACATAATAATAAAGAAAATATTATGGACAAGAAAGTTATTGAAGAAATAAACAAACTAAATGAGAAATACAAAGAAATTTTAACTCATAAAGTTAAAATAACTTTAGAGAAATACAAGTTTTTGTCTTATTCAATAAGCCCCAAATACTTACATAGACTTAAAAATAAAACAAAAAGGTTGAATAAACAAAACTATATCAAAGAAATCTTTTCTCCAAGGAAAAAGAAGAATGTTTCTAGTATACCAGAAATACTAGATGAATTTAGAAATCACTTTCACAAAATTAACCATAATAACATTAACATGGAACCTAAAGATAAAATAAAAGAGTTTATAACCACAAACATGAATAAAAAGCTTAATAAACAACAGATTAAACTATTGGACAAGAGTATTTCATATACAGAAGTTATTACACAAATAAATAAGCTTAAATCAAACAAAGCACTGGGTAATGATGGTATTATACCAGAGATATCTAAAATCCTTTCTAAAAGTACATATTCATTAATACATAAGGTTTTTATTTTGGCCCAATCTGAGTTAATAACCCCCCCATCTTGGCAATATACATTTATTTTGCCAATTTTGAAACCTAATAAAGATCCAACTAAATGTTCTTCATATCGGCCCATCTCATTACTTAATGTTGATTATAAAATGTTTATGAGCATCTTTGCTGATAGATTGAAGACAATCATTCCTGGCATTATAGATATAGATCAGACAGGCTTCATTGTAAATAGAAATACTTTTGATAATATAAGAAGAACTTTAACATTAATAGATTTTGCAAATAGGAAAAAGAAAGATTTAACACTTATTAGTCTTGATATATGTTCAGCATTTGATTCAGTAAGTTGGGACTATCTGTTTACCTTAATGAAGTGCACAAACTTCTCAGACGCATTTGTAAATCTAATTGAGCATTTATACAAAGGAACGTTGGCTTATATTAAGGTAGGAACATATGTTTCACAAAAATACCCATTCTTAAAGGTACAAAACAAGGATGTCCACTTTCTCCACTATTATTCACTTTAGTAATGGAGCCTTGGGCTAATTTGATCAAAAACAGTACTGACATAGAGGGTTTTGAAATAGATGAAAATACAACATCCAAAATTCAACTTTTTGCAGATGATGTTCTAATTACATCAGCAGGATCTAATTCTTCTATGCAGTCTCTATTTGATAAAATGATGAATTGTAAAAGTATTTCTGGTTTAATATTCAATGAAGAAAAAACTAAAATACTACCTAAATATACACGAAAAAATATTCTCATTAGTGATTTTACTAAATATGTACCCAATTCAGGTCAGATAACTTATTTAGGTATAATACTATCTAAAGATATTAAATCTATTATATATAATAATTATAATACCTGTTTTCTTAATATACAAAATCTTTTTAATACCTGGAATAATATGTTTTTTTCTATGGAGGAGAGACTTACAGTTATTAAAATGATAATATTCCCCAAGATTTTATACTTAATACAATCAATAATACTTCCACCTACAAAAATAATTATCAAGAAACTGAATACACTAATGTTAGATTTCCTATGGGCACCTAATAGACCTAGGATTGCATTAAAGAAACATACTAATAGCTGGTCTCAAGGGGGTATTTCTTTTCCAGACTTTAATTTATATACTATCTCTTCTATTGTAAAAGTTATTACTTTATTAATAGATCAGTCATAAGTCACAAAATGGAAAGATTATTGGGAGCTAATTAATATGCACTTCATGAAAATCTCCTTAACACATAAAAATATGATTGTAAATAACTCCATGTTATGGTTACTAAAGGAATTTTGTACTTCACCTATTACACCTAAACATATGGTTTGTTACCCATTAAATATTATTATTAGTTATCGTAACTTTATATTCATGCACCCTAAGTATAGGGAATGGAATTTTATTGTATTCCCTATAATGTATACTCAGGGTATGCTTTTGTCATCTACTTCTGAAGGAACTCATTTAACTATAGATAATGATCTAAAGTACTGGTATCAGTTGATATCTGATAATAAAGTTAAAAATCTAGATTTCTTAAAACAAGAATTTGATCTAAGAGAAACTTGCTGGTTAGAGGTTCAGATCTTTAGACAACATCTCATTAATAAAATAGATCTAATGTCTATAACAGTTAAAGAATCTATTCCAACACTGATTGATTACTTGATATTAAAATTACAACATAAAGTTTCTGATAAAGGTAAACTTTCATACATACATAAAATTATCAGACAAGAAACTTTTTACAATGTAGATTCATACTGGAATTATTTCACTTCTATTAATGGGGACCCACCAAATCAACAAGATAAACAATATATATTGGAATCTGCTTATAGAACTACGTCTTCCATTGTCTGGAGACTTTATACATGGAAATTTTACATAGATCTTTTATACACCTTTGATGATGAATAAAATAAATAATAAAGATAATTTATGTAAGAGATGTAATGTAGAAATTAATGCTGACTGGGCTCATATGTTTTATGACTGTATAAAATTGAAAGAATACTGGAAGTCAATTAATGAATTTTTGCAGGCTCTTTTTACAGATAATTTCATTATTTCTAAATCTCTTATATTATTCAACACACCTGTACCTCAAAGTGTTAAAAAGGTTAAGCTTCCCTTGTTATGGTCTATTCTAGCAGTGGCTAGGAAAATAATAACTAGAAATTGGATTTCAGATACACCTCCTTCGTTCAATGAATTTAAAAATGTTATGAATATAGTGTGCCATATGGAAATAAACACAATTAGGACAAGAACAAATAGAAAAACATCTTATTATATTGTATGGGATAATTTACAAAATTTGTTAAAAAATTTTTAATTTCAATAACATGGTATTTTAGTTTAATTAATTGATCTGATTGTAGAGATTGTCTTTGTAAATACTTTAGTTGTTTTGTTGAATATTATAATAATACCTATTTTTAATTACTTGTATAAAATTGTTATGATATTTCTCTTATATGTTAAAACAATAAACCTGTTTTGAAAAAAAAAGAATGTGTTTTACTTGTTTGTTTGCCAGAATTGTCCTGCGTTAACCTTTCAGTTTCAGCTGTATTTAGCTGTGAATATACTGAGAAATGTATAAGGCTAACAGGTGCAGACTTAAAACCTACACTGTGTACTCAGGAATCTAAATTGCAGTATGTAGTTGTAAAACATTCAAATGTGCCATCCAGCTAATGTGCACGTTTCACAAACTGTGACACCAATGTCTGTTGTGTATGCATAATTTGTACTGAAGATGGGAAACAAATAATCAACATGTCATAATAAAAGTACTGTGCACAAAAATATGTACTAGATAGAAATGTCACAAGCAACACACAACACCTCCCCAGTAGCTCAGTCTGATAAAGACTTGGCCTGTAGTTCAATTTTGCACACACATGACGGTTCGAATCCAGGGACCGCCACTAACATGTCAGTCTGGTTCTACAGTTGTAAGCTGCAATCTGAATTGAAAAAGTAATGTACTGCAACACATACATTTTCCATACATGGCACACAGGTAAAGAAATCTAAATAGAAATACTAGTATGATGTGTATAACTAAGAAAGGTGTACAACTGCTGTGTTGATCAGCCCCAGCCCTACAAATAGATGCAAGCTAGACATCCACACTCTGCAGTCTGGCCCAGACAAGCCCCTCAGGTGTCACACTGTCACGGATAGTTTCCCCAGTTGCCAAGAAACCTGCGCACAGAGAATGTCACAGTAGATGTATGTCAAAGGTGCAGCACACACTCCAGGGCCTGCAACTAATATATGAATCTGAAATATGTGTAGAAACAGCAATGTAATATGCACACAGTTCATCTGCACAGGACCCACAGGTAAAGAAATTGGTATAGAAACAGGTATGATGTGTATAACAAAAATAAGGGTACAATTGCTCTGTTGATATATACAGCTATTGTTGTGCTGTAGCAGCCCCATGGCCCAGGTAGAGTGTAAGTGTGGTCAGAATGTAGAGTAGTGAATAGTAGTATACTAACAAATATACTTGATAGCAGTTGTCAATTGAATTTGTTCCTTTCCCCCACCATTCAACTGATCCAACCATCACACTGAAACCAACATGGGTATGTTCCTAAACAAACCTCTACTGTTGAGACTGTTGTTCCATTTGGTTTATCATTGTTTAAACTGTGTGCATACTAACAGTCCCTGTTGAATAATTATTGTTATTGCCTGTCTGACATACCACTAACTGGAATGCTATTACAACCCTGAATGCCATTCCATATATATTCCTATCTCTCTTTTTCTCTCCCCTTCTCTACACAATTACCTCAATAATAATTGGTTCTACCCCTGTAGAAACCCAGAATAGCCTGCTCATCTATCTCCTATCTCACCTTCCCTCTCCCCTTCTCTACCCGACTCCCCAATAGCTTGTTATCCTAAGTTCCACAACTATACATTAAGACATGGAACTTACCCCGTGAACTGCACTCACTCATCTTAACTTTCTCTCCTCTCTTCTTAGGTATTTTTCTCTCACCACTCCCTCTTAAAACAACTTTTAAAGCTGTTAGAAAACTATGGACTCCTCTACTCATCCTGTTCTATCTTTGATATCTGTCCTATCTTTACTTCACAGCTATCTCTCTTTATCCTTTCTTTTATATTTTGTCACCTTCATAATATTTTACTTTACAAAAAAAAAAAAAAAAAAAAAAAATTTGACTATTTTGTTTTTTCATAATTGCTACTCATGCTTATTGTTTCTTAGTTTATCATAACCTTATACAGCCTGTAATTATGAACTATGTATGTTCTATGTATAATAACCTGGAGCTTTTCTCCCCAGGCCTCTACTGAAAAAGGACATATATCCAGTTAGACTAGCCCGGTCAACAAATGTAAAATAAAAAAATAAAATAAATATATGCATGGGTTCTGTTTGCTATGGCAATGTTATAATTGCACTGTTTTGGGTAAATGGGAATATCCATGCATTCTATGTTGACTAATATTGTAAGGTGTTTTGCATGACTAACCAATATTCATTGTTAATTTCCACACCATAGCACATATGGGAAGGCAGATCCCAGCAGATCTGCCTCTCCCACCCCACCTGGCCGAGGCCAACCCAGACCTATCTCATCTGCTGGTCCTGCACCACCCTTGGGTGGAACCACTGCAGAGGATAGGGCTCACCCCCCCTGCAAGTGGGTGCATTGAGGATGTTGTCACCCAGGATGAGGTCTGTGGCATTGTGGTCAGTGTCCTCCAGATGGAACTGGATGACCACCTGTGCCAGGTGGAGTTCAGGCTGGCACAGCTAGAGGGGCAGGTGGCCCCTCCATCCCAGCCCCCAGCACACTTCAGGACTGTGAAGGAATAGTGGTGACTGCCATAGGGTAGGAACATCAGTGCCACTACTGGGGGCTCATGAGCCTTGGATTCACAACCACCCTCCCCATCAAGGTGGTTTACCCCCATGTGTCATACACTGCCCCTGTCTGCTATCTTGTCTGCCTGAAAATGCAACCTCTCCTACCAAATCTTCCACACCACACTTACCTATAATCCTTCCTTAACATCCCACTCTCACCTTAAAAAAGGGCATCTGTCCCAAAAAGAATCACGTCCCATACATAGCTCTGCATTTCACCCAGAGACATGTGCCTATCACACAATCTAACCCTACCAATCATCCATATTGTATGATGCCCACACACCTCCCTGTAGGGTGTGAAGTTACAAATTCTAAACTGTCCACATTGAAAGCAGCTGTTGTTGCCAAAGAAATGCAGAGCTATGGTCCTTTCTTACACCCGTCCTGCACATCCCTAGCTGTTTCTCCTCTTTTTTGTCCCCCTGCTTGCCCCACTTTCACCACTTTCATATCTCCCTTTTTTCTTTTTTTTATTTGAAATTAAATAAAACAACAAAAGCCAAACTTCAGCAAAAAGGAAAAAAGGCAGGGATGTAGTAAAAATGGTTTATTCACAATGCAAGTATATGTTAGCACTTTTGGACGCACTAAATGTGCACATTTAGTGCGTCTGGAAGCGCTAACATACATTTGGATTGTGAATAAACCATTAGTGTGTCCGAAAATGCTAACATATACTTGGATTGTGAATAAACCATTTTTGCTACGTCCTTGCCTTTTTTTGCTTTATTTGAAATTAGTGTGGTTTAAGCGGCCATAACCGGCCGTAAGCAAAGCTGAGCTCATGTAAGCATCGCTTAGCTCCGCGCAAACCCACATAAACCCGCTTACAGCTACTTTAAAGTGCCTTAATTACTCTGTCTCCAACAACTCCTGTTCTGCCCAGCAACAAAATGATCAGCCCTTGCAAGTCTCAACCCAGGACCCTGCACACTATAGCCAAAGTGTTTTATTACTAAGCCATTCAAGATGCAAATAAATTTGATATTTTCTCAAACATATGCAGCACAGTCATTCAACAGTAGGGAAAATGTATTTATATTTGTAGATGCATGTATGTGTGTGTGTGTGTGTGTGTGTGTGTGTGTGTGTGTGTGTGTGTGTGTATATATATATATATATATATATATATATATATATATATATAGTCTCTCTCTCTCGCTATATATATAATTATATATACATATATATATATAAAAATATATTTATATGTATATATGTATGCATATATATATATATATATATATATATATATATATATATATATATATATGTGTGTGTGTGTGTGTGTGTGTGTATATATATATATATATATATATATATATATATATATATATATATATATATATCTAAAATTAACCGCACTCAAAAAAATTGAACGAAGAGAAAAATTTTAACTAAGAACTGAACTTCGTGACAATAAAAGCATAAAAAAAAATTGTAAATCGCACCAACAACTCTTGTAGAACTTTAGCGCTTTCGTCTTATTTATTATCAAGACTTCTTCAGAAAGACATGTTTCACTTTTCTGAAGAAGTCTTGATAATAAATAAGACGAAAGCGCTAAAGTTCTACAAGAGTTGTTGGTGTGATTTACTATTTTTTAATGCTTTATTGTCAATCAGTTCTTTATATATATATATATATATATATATATATATATATATATATATATATATATATATATATATGTGTGTGTGTGTCTTGCATTTGCACATTGGATCCACACTCTGAACCTCTCACTGGAAAACATCTGACCAAAGGCACTGCTATGGGGGTGAAGGGCCCCAAACTAAGTACCTTTTGTAATAATTTGCATCATCCCCTCCTCCACAGCTGAACAGATCTGCCTTTTAACACAGTAACCAACACTTGCAAGTCTCAAACCCAGGACCCTGCACACATAGCCACAACAAGTTAACAGTAAGCCATCTCAACTGTAAGATGTCAGGATGATGTCACTAACATATCATGAGGAACAGTCTGTCTACCATAGGGAATGTACAATGTAGAATCACTAAACATTCCAATGATACATAAACATACACACACACACGCGCACACACACACACACACACACACACACACATATATATATATAGATATATATAGATATATATATATATATATACACACACACACACACACACACACACACACACACACACACACACACACACACACACACACACACATACATACACATATAAATATATTACTACTTATATATATGTATAAAAAGAGTATATATAGAGGGTGCACAGCATATCAAAAAGCTAGTATTCCTACAGTTGCCACCTTTTAAAATGGCTAGTGTTTGATTATTTCATGCAAAAGACAATTATTGCATGAAACATATACCCACAGACATTGCAAATGACATGACACCACACACAAGTTTGCATACATGGAAATATTTATCTGTGTACTATTTCAGTTGTATATAGAAACACAGATACCGTTTGGTTCAACCCAATGATAAAAAACAAAATAACCAAACGGAAAATACCTCCACAGCTCAGCAAGCAAAATAAATCCACCGGGACCAAGATAAAATCAGTTGTTTTAATAAATATCCACAAAGCTTCAGTTGGTTGAGAGCTTTCACTCGACACAGCGGAGGTATTTTCCATTTGGTTATTTTGTTTTTTATCATTTCAGTTGTATATGCCATTTATTATAGCAGTTAGGTGTTTGAAATACATAATAACTGAGTAATGCAACTCTCAAACAAACATTTGATACAGTAATCTGAAAACATAACATATGTTGCTGTCCAGGCTAAGGCCTTCAAGTAGTACAACAGTAAATAAAACACTTGCTTGAAGATAAGAACCAGTCAACACATTAATTACAGATGTAGTTCAGCAACCTCCAATTACCTCTGTACTCAACCCCTAGGGGGAAAAGAATTAAGTTGTCACAATGAAAATGTGTCTGTTACATAACAATGCTTAACTTAAAACATCACTATCACACTGATAAACAGACCTGTCTGTAAGACAGTAAGCGCTAGCCCACCACTGTTCCCATGGTGAATGTATGAAAATGTATAGCCATATACCTTAATGTGTCTTACTACTGATATCACTCACATGTTGTAACAGCCTAGGTTAAAAACAATTCATACCCCTCCCTCATAAAATGTCATACAAGGGCATATAACAGTGTCTTACATACACTGACCTCTGGACAGTACAAGGTCACACATGTTTTGTCTAGCTGTAGCCCTCATATATATGGACCCTACCCCACAATTTGTGTGGGAGTCCACAATATCACTGGAAAGAGAGCAGGAATGTCAGCACTAAATAATGATAGGCCATTACCTAACAACCTCTTACTGCATGACATCTGGACAAAGCCTGATATATAGGTGCAGGACAGAGGCTGGAACACAAGACCATATTTACAATATTGATGTTATACACTGTGAAAGTTGCTGGTGTTACAGGATTGCTTGCAACATACACTTACTCAGGCATATGCAGTCAGAAATACAAATGGATGTTGCCATGTACTGATAGCACTCAACAGAGAGAATGCCACTGATATGTCAGAGACAAGACCTGTGTGGTGAACAGACAAAACATCACAGCCAATCCTCTGGCCATCAAGTGGATAAGTCCACAGTTGAGAGCTATGCAGCCAGACTGCATTCCATGCAAAAATAGCACATACACATAAACTCTGTAAAACTAGAGGTATTCAATGCATGTAACAGCAATACTCACACTGTCCGTAGGTCTGGAACCTTATACAAATATGTAGTTGGCCTGTGTCTGCAAGTCCTGTTGTAAGAGGTATTGCTACCTGCTGTCTATAAAACTGCTGCCCACACACAGGAAGGATGTCTACCATACAGGAAAGATAAAGGGACAATGCCCACATAATGTAATCATTTATAGTAGTGGGTTGCCATGACATTGGTAATTGGAAGTACTACACAGCTGGCTGCATGCAGTTAGCAAGTGAACACCAATTGATGCAGAGGCCATCAACCGATCATGAGCATCACCTACAAAATCCAAGCTGCAACCTATTCAAACCAGGAGAGAGAGAGAGAGAGTGAGAGAAAGAGAGAGAGAGAGAGAGAGACAGAGACAGAGACAGAAACACAGAGACGGAGAGACAGAGAGAGAGATACTACAAACCAAACCAAAATAAAATAAAACAAGGAACATATACAAGTGTACATAGAAGAGAGGACGATACTAAAACAGGTATGTGAAACATGTATGAATGTAATTGAATGTAGTATTTGGTCTGAATTAATGGGATAGATGATGTGGAAAGATTTATATGTGCCATCAAGACATGTTGCTGTAATGATGTCCTGCTGAAAAACTGCTATGGACACAGCATCTGGCTCTGTGGGCATTGGGCCATACCTGTCAACTGTGCAGATCTGCACTGAATGACAAGATGCAAGCCATCATAATGTGTGTTCTGTACCTCAAGACATGTATGTTAGTGTGGAAAATAGCTGAAGGTGGAAGTAATGAAGTGATGATAGACACATGAGTTTCAGACCCCACCACCTTCAGGACAGTCATGTTAACATGAAATGTATCATGCACAGACTTCACAGGTTTGTAATAGGCTTACCCACAATCTGTCCCTATATATATACCCCCTAATTTTAGGCTGTGTCCACATGTGACACTCTTCTGTTTTGTAGCAAGGCAGAACCGTGCAACTGTGAAAGAAGGAGATTTAGAGAGTGTGGACCTGATATCTGAATGTACTCCATATGTGTGTGTGTGTGTGTGTGTGTGTATATATATATATATATATATATATATATATATATATATATATATATATATACACATGTATGTCTACAGATATACAGACACTCACACACACACACACACACACACACACACACACACACACACACACACATATATATATATATATATATAAATGTATATATAGTGTATGTCTACAAATATACAAACACACACACACACACACACACACACACACACACACACACACACACACACACACACACACACACACACACACACACACATATATTTATATACATTTTCCCTACTGTTGAATGACTGTGCTGCATGATATTTTGAGAAAACATCACGCATAGCTATACATGTATATATATATATATATATATATATATATATATATATATATATATATATATATATATATATATTCACAGTTAGACGCAGGTGCAAAATGGACAGTTAGGTCTGGTGTGAAATCCATGTTGGAAACACATTGCCCTTTGTTTGTAAAGGTGAGAATGGATGTTGGAGAAGGATAGTAGGTACATTTGGGGAGGTAGGTTGGGCTGGAAGACAGACAAGACAGCATACAGGGGGCAGTATATGACACATGTGTTTGTGAAACACCTTGGATGGGGAGGGGTGTTTGGAAAGTGGAAGCCCATGAGCCCCCAAATGGAAACAGTGAGGCCAAGGTCCCCACCCATGGGCAGTCACCACTGCACCTTCATGGCCCTGAAGGTGGCTGAGCTGGGGGCTGAGCAGGAGGAGCATGTGGGCCCTGTAATTGTGAATCAAGGGCCTCAAGATGGTGTAGCAGATCCCCAATTCTCTGTGGAGTTCCCTATGCACCAGACCCTGGACTTGACTTCAGGTGACAGGATCCTGTTTGTGTGTGCTCCTGGGGGGGGGGTGAGCACCATCCCCTGAGGTGGCTCTACCTGAAGGTAGTGCAGGACCAGCTGAGATGTGCTGTGGCCTGGTAACATGGCCAGATGAGGTGGGAGAGGTGATTTTTGTTGGGAACAGCCTTCCAAAGCATACTATTGTTTCACAGTTTTAGAACATATATGGGTAGTAATAGTCCACACAATCCAGGATTACTTCTAACTGTATGCATAGATATCCCCATTAACACAAAACACTAGATTTGGAGCAGTCGCATAGCAAACAGAACACATGCATATATGGAACCATAGTGGCCCTTACAATAGCATGCAGGTGACATTGTTAGGAACAGGCCACTAATGATTGTGTTTCAACATGGAATATGACTAGAAACACATTTCAATATTTGTCATACAATATGATATATGACCCAAGAGTAGGTTTGCTGTAAACATACCCAGCAAGTTGTGTGTTCAGATTATTGTTGCAGATATGGTGGGGGGAGACAAAGATGTCAATTACCAACCACTATATCCTTGCAGTATGAGGTCCTCAGAACTTTTTTTCCTCCTTATGTCTTTCAGGTACCTTGTCTAGAGAGTGCCTTCCAGTGTATTCCCCTCAAGAAAATCAACTACCTGGTGCAGCACCACCAAACCCTCTTTTGCCATACAGCCCATGATCTGCAGGAGAGGACTGCCCTGTGGAACGAGCTCGTCCACAGGGTAAACGATGTCGGTCTGCATAACTGCAGTTATGAGCAGGTCCAACATCACTGCACTGACCTCATCTGCCATGCCCATCAGCATGCTGCTGTGGTTAGGAGAGACCAGCTAGCCACAGGTGGGGGTCATGCCATCCAGCCCCCCTGACACATGCTGAGGAGCTCCTCGCCAGCCTTGGGGCACCTGCCTGCCAGCAAAGCCAAGAACCAGTTCATAGCATTGTGTAGATGGGTGCTGCCCACACAATGGATGAGGAGCATGCAGGTAAGGTCACAGAGAACATCAGTAGACCACTGTTGCTTATCCATCTGCATCTGTAAAGTTTTCATCATGTATATCTGAGATAAAATATATATAGTCTGTTGCTGCAGTGTAGTAATGAACAGATGTGTATAATCTATAGTATTGTGGGTTTGTACTGTTGATGTACTGAAATGCTGCTCCCACCCTGTACCAATGCCACAGGTGTGGCTACTGACAGCATATCTCTTGCACAACTATGTAGGTCACTCTGGTATACCTCTAGGGAAGGAGCATGTAGCTGGTGAGTATGGTGTCTTTTGTTCAGATTTGTCAATACACCGGCCATGTTATGACCATGGTATTTGCCATGCACACATTTAACACACCTACCCATAATGCATGCTGTACATGTTCACTTATTGTTGCTGTTAACTGCACTGCATCACAGTGGTCACCATGATGGCATATCTGTAAGGTATCTAAGAGTTCTGCAATATAACTAACAACTTGTCATTGCAAAATGTGTGCACAGAGATGAACATAATGGTGGGACAAATGGCCTACAATAGGGACATGTGTGAAACATTACCATTATACAGTGCTACAATAGTATATATACCACTATTACAATGGCAACTGTTACAGATCTACACAACGGCATATCACAATACCACATTCCACAACACTTACAACCTGTAATGTGATCCCAGCATGAACAATGAATGTCTAATATAAAATCCTATGTTAGAACAGCAAATATGAGGAATACATACCTTAACAAACACTGGATGCATATGTGCACACACACTCCAAATAACATATTGTGGAAGCAGCTTTTGAGGTACTTACAGCATTCACTCTTCATGAGTATGTACCTTCCATCAGGTACAGGTCCTCAATGTCACACCAAGAAATGGTCTGATGCCCAAGACGTATGTCCATAACATTTGCCCACTCACCTGCAACAGTCAGTTGTGGCTTGCACACATCTCACAAACCATGGAATGGATCCCATATCCAACAGGTAGCACTCAGGAGTGGGAGATCTAGCCTTACCTCACCATTGCACATACCATGGCAAACAATGCAGATAGTCATGTATGTGACGATGAAGTATGGGACAACATTAATGTAGAAAATAAACAGATGGCTATCCAAGAGAGTTGATGGTATATGTTGCAAACTGGTTATGGAGGCTGCCTAGAAACATACCGCAACACTGAGGGAGTTGCAGGAATGTCTAGCAAGTACTGGCTGTCCAGTACCTGTGTTGACAATCACTTGGACTCTGCATAAGTGTGGCCTATGGGTTAGGGTAATCAGATGGGAAAGTTGTTCCACAGGAAACATCATCCAGGGCTCTCTACAGGTAGCATATGCATAACATCAAAAATCTCCCAAAGGCATGTGTTGCAATGTGTAATGGTGTACCAAGACCAAGTTCAAAACCTACAGACAGTATTAATAAAGATACATGTGCTGCACAAACTACTCCTCACGCCACCTCAGGCCCACCATCCCCATCTGTGCCTTGTTGTTGCCAGTGTATACCTGTATGTTTGCCATTAATTAGCAGGGACTAGACCAGTACACATGCTGTTCTGAATTTGGGACACTGCAAAATGACACTCATGTGTGGCCCATAGTTGTCATGCATCTGCAAAAAGGCTGAGGATGGGGAGGGGTGTCATCCTGAAACACAACAATAAACTGAAGTAGACATCCAAAGCTGACAAAGAATGGCTGTATCTGCACACAGTCAAGGTCATGAATTGTGGCAGACATAATTCTGACTCCACAGCAATAGTGAAGGCACTGTGTGGCCTCCAAGGGCTGTGCAAATGAGTTGACCTTGCAATCTGGCAGAACTGGGGGACATTTGTAGGATGGAGTGATCAAATACTGGCAAGTGCAGATGAGCCATGCTAGTATACCCCTTCCAGGAATAGTGACTGCTGTAGTACACTTAGTTGATGCAACAAACCATCATGTTAAGGGTGTGCACACTTATGCACCCACATATTGTATGCATCTCAATCAGAATCTGCACAACTAACACATTTGTTTGATAGTGCATTTGATTGCACAGGTCATATGTTACATATCAGGTTTGTGTAATGTTACCATATGCAATATTGTGGCCCCATAGCATATCAGGGAAGAGGGTGGCATGTCAGTAAGAGCGTGTACAGTCCTCATAGCCACAGTAAGCTTTGAAGGTTGTGTAATTGTATTTTATTGCTCATACATGCACCACTGATGATGATATCTGCAAATCAGACATCATGCATTTACTATTGACATCTGTCCTCATATCATCCCAGGTATGTGTTGGGCAAACACATAGGGGCTGTGAGCAGCAGAGCAAACATAACTGACACACATATACACATTCAGCAATGGCGTGTACACCTGTGAGGTATGGTGCACAGTACATGCCAGAGTGCTGAACAGGTGCACAGCAATACTGTGTACATGGGTGCAGTGTGTTTCAGGGAAAGGGGCATTTTTATTTAACCGTATGTTAGCCCCAGTTAACTTCACGCAAATGTGTGCAAACCCACTTAAAGTTGCTCAAAACTGGCTTATCCACTCTGTATCCAACAATCATTGTTCTGCCTAGCAAAAAGATCGACAGTCCTTGCAGGTCTTGAACCCAGGACCCTGTACATAATAGTTACAGCAGTTAACCACTAAGCCATCACAGTTATGAAGAAGTTTGTTGTTTTTTCCAATATATCTGTCAGTACACATACTTAATAGTAGTGAACAACTGCTTTGACTTCTACAATTGTGTAGTACTTGTTAGTGACAATATTGTTGAATCAGTATGTTGTTATATCTATATAAAGACATATAAAAATATGGTGGAATACGTCTGGAAAGGTAACTACAACACTCATTTTTACACACAAGGATATGGATGGATATATATATATATATATATATATATATATATATATATATATATATATATATACATATGTCGATATATGTATACATGTACATACATATATATGTTTATATAAGTGTTTACATCTGTATATTGATTTATATATATATATATATATATATATATATATATATATATATATATATATATATATATATACATATATATATATATATATATATATATATATATATATATTTATATATATATGTGTGTGTGTGTGTGTGTGTGTGCATATATATATATATATATATATATATATATATACATATATATATATATGTATATATATATATGTATATATATATATATGTATATATATATATATATATATATATATATATATTTATATATATAAATGTATATATATATATATATATATATATATATATGTATAGATACACATATATGTATAACATATGTCCATAACATGTAGTGGAGTCATACCTCAGCACCAATAGCCACAACCTCTTAGTGCAAGGGGATGTCATGTAAGTATTGCAGGTATAAATGTAGAATGTTGCTACAGTAAGAGGGGTTGTCTTAATAGAAATGTGTGGGAAGTCAAATCTGATACTGACATGTACGCCATCAGTTACTGACAGACATCATATGATCATGATAGTGCAGTACAACACAAATCACAGTAATGATCCAATGGAATACAGCAAAGATATGACCAATAAATGTGGACAGTCAGACACACTCTGGTCAGTTCAGAGGTATACACAGATCTCCTTAGTGCAAGACGTGCAGACCAAGCCTGACAAAGTGGATGTTTACAGCCATGTAAATGGGGATATCACGAAAATACTGGAATAGATAAACTTACACAGTTTATGCATTCAGACACTCCTGTTTTTCCTGACATATATTAACCAGAGGAGCAGAAGTCACAAGCCCACATACTACCCACTAGTTAGTAACATACATCTGTACAGCATCCCACTGCTTTGTCAGAAATACACAACAGTTATGGTGGCCCAGCAACAGTAAACCTGACAAATATCAGGACATAACATCACACTAAGTAAATACACTGAGCTGCTAGGCATGTCACAAAGTACTGTGCAAACTACTGGCAGACTGCCACAACACTGGCCTACGTTTCTTATGGGGGAATACACATGTACTTGCAAATATAGCAGTCTCTACAGGCATGTAACAGCATGGAGTAACAGACACTAGTATGAAAGTGCATACCTGCAACCAATCTGAACACAGCCACAGTCACATATGGTAAGCCTAATTAATATTGCAGTATATGAACTGTGAGAACAACACCATCCTCATTTGTGTCACTCACACAGTAACCTTACATATACTGGGCCATTATGTAGTATATTCTGATGCTTGACTGTGGTATGGGACATGTATCAGTCTGGCCCTACAAACATGTGCACCGATAGAGTACCATACACTGGAGCAGCATGCAACATCTGATAAAACAGGAGCAAGAACAATGACATCTACCACAGTCTGTACACAGGGCAAGGTACATATTCACAATACACACCCTGTCAACAATCACCATAAGTACATAGATCTCACTACTGTACACACTACAACAGAATGTCCAGATGTTGTCCTCAAATATAAATCGTACTATGCATAACATGTCTAGCAGTCTGATATCTCACTGGCTTGTTATCAGGTATGATGTCAGTAAATAATGATGTACTGAACATACTGTATGACATACGTACAAATGTTGACAGACTTGAGGTTGAAGGCATAAACTCATTTATTATTGTAACAGGGTTTGTTGTGACATATGTCTTCTGAGGGATATGAAGTCAGTTACTCACATAGATGTCACCATGTACTGGCTGCAATCATTAGAGTATGCTACTGCATTTCTAAAGATAGGAAATGTGTGAGTAACACAACACATGTAAGACTCCAAACTCTGGCCAGTCTGTAGATAGCCCTACAGTTGAGAGTTTCCTCAACCACATAACACTGTCATGCCAGATATTAAATCATGTAGAACAGTCATATCCACACAAACCCTGTTAAACCAACATTACTTCAAATGTAGAAGAGCAATACTTACATACTGTCCCCATGTCTGGAACATTCCCCTCCTGTTTGTTGGCCTGTTTCCACAGTGTATGGTGTAAGAGGTATATCCAACTACCCTCTGTGATGCTGTTTGTCAAACACCCACATGAAGTCCTGCTCACAGTAAAGGAAAAGGGCCAACACCCACATGAAGGGCTTAGTTATAGGAGTGTGTTTTCATGCAATTGGCTATAGGAATTATACCATAGCTGCTCCACATGCAATTAGCAAGTTGGGGGACTGCAATTCATGCACAGGCCATCATCTGATCATGGCCATCATTTACAAAACTCAAGCTGCTGCCTAGGCAATGCAGATGTACTTTTCCACATTCACCAGAGAGGAAGTGAGAACGAGAGAGAGAGAGAGAGAGAGAGAGAGACAAAGACAAAGTTAGAAAGGAAGTGAGTAAGAGAGTAAGAGCCAAGCGTGTTTGTGTATGATCCATGGGTGGAGAGTGGTATCTGGGCATTATGACGGTTGCCTATATTGTGTACTAATCCATGCTGTCACATGGTAAATGCATATGGCTGCACACATTTATGGCTGATGATTGTCTACAACAATCTCTACAAGGTTTGGAAAATGTTGGCCTTACAATGTTGACAATGGGACATGTAGCTCCTAAATATAATGATGTAGCAAAACCCACACTGCAATGGATCTGATCATTACATAATCACCCCCACACCCACACAGGACACTGATAACACACACACTTACCAGTACTGAGTTTAAACCCCTACCTGACTATGTACTGCTATTACATTGTTATGCAGTTATTGCACACGCCACAGAGCTTACATGGGGGAGAGCTATCCAAAGGTATATTTGAATGTGAGTGACATCAGAAACAGTGATAAAGGAGGGATAAGGGAAGTGTAGTGCATGTGACTGTCCACAAAAGCAGGTGTCAAGGAAGACACACCCACACTCTCTCAGGGAATCGCACACATCATCACAGTTGGCAGGGTTAGGATTAGAACTCCTACCTAACTAGTTTGCTACACTACAGTATTATGCAGTTATCACACATGCCTCAGAGCTCATCTGGCTGATATATGGCTAAAGGGTTATTTCAAGATGACTGACAGCAGGCGTGCTACAGTAGGGCAATGGGAGGTGTAGTGAGTGTGAATGGCTTCAAAATCATTAATCTCCACACACACACACACACACACACACACACACACACACACACACACACACACACACACACACACACACACACACACACACACATACACACACACACACACACACACACTTGCCAGTACTGAGATGCATGGGTTCATTGCTTCATGGGTATGTAGTAGAGACTGTGCCTGAAAGCTGCACAAGGCTAGGCAAAGGGAATACCTTGGCATCAGGCCACATGACAATGGTCTCTAGTGTGGCTCAGGGGTGTAGTCCCTGGATTGGCCCACATAGGTGGGTATTGTATTCACCATCCATTCATCTGGGTTACTATTGTGGGTGGCCAGTGCTGTGCAGTGCTTGCCATGTATGTGATCTATATTCCATAACATGGACAGTGTCTGGGTTGTGCACATGCATGTTCTGTGATGTCTGGAAGTGTACTTGAGGTCTCTGGTGCATGTTGTGTGGCATTCCTGACCTCATTTGGTGAGACCTGGCTATGGAACTGAGGTCGTGCCTGCACCTACATTGACAGCATGATACAGGTATTCAGTGGAGTTAGTGGCATCTGTCCATACAGGGCATGTCTATAAGGCATGTTATTCCATTGTGGGTTACATTTGAAGACTCTACAGTAGTCATTGCAGGCATCCAGTGTGGAACATAGCAAAGGACCATTTTAAGCATTTATTTGCCTATTGTAGGGATGGAACAAGGTGCCATATCCTTTTACTTGCTGGATAACACACAAGTAAGGAGATGTTACACATCGCAGTACATTCTGGTGTCAGTGGCAGTGTTGTGGTCAACAGTCATGTAGTCCATTGCAATCACACCATGGTTACTATCTGTGGGCAGTATGCAGGGAACTACCAATATACTGGTTGTTACCTAGCCAAGTGTGTTTGTGTATGAGACATGGGTGGAGAGTGTTCTCTGAGTAATACCAGGGTTTCCTATATTGTTCACCAATGCATAATGTCACATGTAGGGCTATGGATTGTCTACACCAGCTTCTCTGCTGTTTGACATCTGTTGTCCTTGTAAGGTGGACATTGTGACATATAGTAGGTTCTCAATATAATAATTTAGCAAAACCCACCCCACAATACATCATGTCATTACACAACCACAGCAACCTCCACACAAGATACTGATGACAGACACACTCACACTTACCAGTAATGAGATTCAAACCCCTAGCTAGCTAGCTATTTCTACTACAGTGTACTGCATTTATTGCATGTGCCACGGAGCTTATTGGATGGATGTTGTCCCGAGATACTACTATATCACCAGCCCTTGTAAATACTGGCACTGGGTGATGTAGTGGGTGAGAGATCCCAAAAATAATTTTACCCTAATCACACATTTACATTTGCCAAGAGTGAGGTTCAAACCTCTAACAATCTTCACGGACTATTATGTTATACATTTACCACATGCACCACTGACCTGACATGGTTTAGGCATTGCAACAGGTACTTCTAAGGTGGATATCTGCAGGACTGCTAAAGACAGGCTCTGAGATGTATACTGGCTGTAAATGGGGCCACAATTTTTGAGGTACACACACACACACACACACACACACACACACACACACACACACACACACACACGCACACTTGCCACAGATAAGATTCAAACCCACAGCTATGTAGTTACTGCTACTACATTGTTCTGCATTTGTGGCACACACCACAGAGCTTACAGGGCTAGCCTTTTTCCAAAGGTGTATTTCAAGGTAGATGACATCAGCAGGCTTGCTTTAGGGCAATAGATAGTGTAGTGACTGAATGGACTCAAAATCATTACTTTTTACACACACACACACACACACACACACACACACACACACACACACACACACACACACACACGCGTGCACACACACACACACACACACACACACACACACACACACACACACACACACACACACACACACGCACACACACAGAGTTTCACAGTTGTCATGTCTGGGATTAGAGCTCCTACCTAACGAGTATGCTATACTATAGCATTATGCAGTTATTGCACACAACACAGAGATTACATGGCTAAATCTTGCCCAAAGAGGTATTTGAAGGTGACTGACATCAGCAGGCTTGCTAGAGTAGGACAATGAGAGGTATAGTGACTGTGAATGGCCTCAAAATCATTGATTCCTACACACACAGAGTTTCACAGTTGTCATGTCCGGTATTTGAACTCCTATCTAACTAGTATGTTACATTATAGCATTACACAGTTATCGCACATGCCACAGAGCTTATAGGGTTAGCCTTGTCTAGAGGTGTATTTCAAAGTTAATGACATCAGCAGGCTTGCTAAAGTATGGCAATGGGAGGTGTAGTGTCTGTGAATGGCCTCAAAATCATTGATCCACATACACACGCACAGAGTTTCACAGTTGTTATATCTGGGATGAGAACTCTTACCTAACTAGTATGTTACACTATAGCATTAAGTGGTTATCACACATGCCACAGAGCTTACAGGCCTGAACCTAGTCCAAAGAGGTATTTCAAGATGACTGACATCAGCAGGCTTGCTAAAGTAGGGCAATAGGAGGTGTGGTGACTGTGAATGGCCTCAAAATCATTGATCCCTACACACCCAAATAAACACACAGAGTTTCATAGTTGCCATGTCTGGGATTAGAACTCCTGCCTAACTAGTATGTTACACTATAACATTATGCAGTTATAACATATGCCATGGAGCTTATAGAGCTAGCCCTTCTTCAAAGGTGTATTTCAAGGTGAATAACATCAGCAGGCTTGCTAAAGTAGGGCAATGGGAGGTGTAGTGTCTGTGAATGGCCTCAAAATCAGTGATCTCTACACTCGCAAACACACACACAGAGTTTCACAGTTGCCATGTCTGAGATTAGAACTCCTTCCTAACTAGTATGTTACACTATAGCATTACACAGTTATCACATGCACCGCAGAGCTTAAGGGCTGAACCGTGTCCAAAGAGGTATTTCAAGGTGACTGACATCAGCAGGCTTGCTAAAGTAGGGCAATGAGAGGTGTAGTGACTGTGAATGGCCTCAAAAGCATTGATCCTTATACCCACCAACAAACTCACACAAAGTTTCACAGTTGCCATGTCTGGGATTAGAACTCCTACTTAACTAGTATGTTACATTATAGCATTACACAATTATCGCATGTGTTATGCAGCTTATAGGGCTAGCCTTTGTCCAAAGGTGTATTTCAAGGTGAATGACATCAGCAGGCTTGCTAAAGTAGGGCAATGGGAGGTGCAGTGTCTGTGAATGGCCTGGAAATCATTGAACGCTGCACACAGTTTTACAGTTGCCATGTCTGGGATTAGAACTCCTACCTAACTAGCACATCATGCTATAGCATTACACAGTTATTACATGCACCACGAAGCTTACAGGGATGAACCTTCTCCAAAACTGTATTTCAAGGTGACTGACATCAGCAGGCTTGCTAAACTAGGGCAATGGGGAGTGCAGTGTGTTTGAATGGGCCATAAACCATTCCTCTGGAAGCACACACACAACACTCAATCACACACAACTTTACATTTGACAGGACTGGGTATGAGACTGCTAGATGAATAATGAATTGTACTGTCATGTTACACAGTTATCACAAGCATCACAGACACTATAGTGCTGAGGGCTACCAGAAGCAAATGTCTGCAGTGATAGACATTGGCACATCATGTGATATTGGCCAATTGGATGTGTGGTGGGTGGAACAGGCCTCATGATGGGAAGCTCTTTGTCACTGTCTGTCTCTCTCTTCCCCACATCTCTGTTTGTGTATGGTTGACCTATTATAGTGTGTTGTCCTTGGATATATGTGTGTATTCCTATCTGATGTGTGTGTGCAAAGCATGAATAGTGTGAAATGTGGTGTGTGTGCACAGAAATCTGTGACTGGCAGATATGTATAGTCTACTGTTGTAATCAGACATGGGCTTCATTTCTCTAAGTGTGGGAGCATGCCCAGTATGACCTTCTGTATTGAATGCATAATTCCATTACAGGTAGGTTGTACGCCAGTACAGGCATTTGTGTTGTACACCTACAGCTAGCAACCATTTTCTGCAGGATATCTGTAGACAGGTTGGCAATATGGAGTAACAATGGGCAAAGGACAGTGGGATACTTTAACTAATTGTGTCTGCGCTACTTGTGCTACATGGTTTTGGTGTTAGCAGAGATATTCAGACATATGTACTGTTTTACACTGTGATGTATTATGTAATCAACTACTGAAATATATACTTATTTGCTCACAGTAATTTCCTGAAGAAAACAAGATGAATGAAGCTGTGTCCAGTATTGTGGTCTGCAGGATACATATTTTCGCACACTCATGCCATTCTAGAGGGGGATCTGCAGACACTTGCTGATGGATCTGTGTAAATGGTCCAGTATCTTGGTACTGTGGTGGCTAAGGATCCCTGCTTGTACATCTATTGACGTGACAGAATGGCCATACCTCTCAGCTGTACGGATTCACACAGGTTACCCAGAGGCAGGGCTCATATATCTGGTCAGTTCCCTTTCACATTGTGGTTTACAAGCAGGTTTGTAGCCACCCATTATTGGGTTTGTAGGCAGGGGTAGTATGGGCACACATCTGAGTTTCAGACTTCACACACTCCATGGGGTCCATGCTTCGACAACCCCCCTCTGTTTTTCTATCCTCTTCCTAACATTATGTGAGTGATATCTGATAAGTATCCCTATAGTTATCTCTTCATCCCAGTGGTATTTAGGGGTTGGTCCACAGTTCATGCAGTAGGACATGGTGGGCATGCTACTGGGATTTGTTGACATGGCCTTGCATTTGTGTTCTGTGGGCTGGGTTATGTTGTTATTTGGGACCCATGAGATAACATATATTGGCAGTATAGGTGAGGCACAGGCCTTTGACAGAGGACTGTAGGGCATTTGGTAGTGATGCAGGCCATCTGTAGCAGGCCAGTGCATTCTGTCACTCCTACAGTCCCAAGCTACAAACCACTGGATTACCCTGGGGTGACAGGGTAGGTGTGCAAGGTGTTAATGGCAATAGTTCCTGTCCTTATTAATCCATTGGTGTGGATGCTGACAGGGTGCTGCTTACAGTTAGGGACACACCTGCATGGGCCACTTCTTCAGCATGCTGCTTTCTGTGGGTATTCCCATACAGAAGTGGGGGTCATACTGTACTCATTCCCAACAGCAGGGATATGACCTGTGATTAACCTGTGGCTGATGGTGGGGTGAGCTTAGTGCATGTGTGCTATGGAAGCTTCACAGCTGACTCACAGATATACCTGGGACATTCTCCTTATGCTGGCTTGTGCGGGGACATAAGCAGTTTCTCATTACTTCATAACTGTGCCTTTTGTGCTCTGCCAGTGGTTGGCCAGACTACATCAGTATTCCATACTACACAGACAGCTAATGTGCTGCTAACCTGCATGTACAATTCCAAAGGTGTTTGCATTTGACAGTTACATTTTTTATACTCTGTCTAGGGTACTTCCACCTGTGTACTGTGTGTATGTCTGGGCCTACATTCATGGCATCTCCATCTTTCAGATGGTGACAGATATTACATCTGAACAATGAGTATGGATGACTGCTGGATTAGGTCTTGCTGGGATGCATTGTGTTTGGCACTGCAGTTGTCAGAACATGGCCCTGTCATCAACAGTACTGGCCATAGGCCACTGGGACACAACCCTCCATGCCTATATGCTGACCACTTCCACACAATATACAACACACAACAACCTAACACACAGAGGCTTGCATATTGTACACGTGCAAAAATCTATCCTACTAATTTGGCCGGCTCAGGTTATCTGTGCTCCACTGCTATTAAACCCACACATACATGTTACTACATTTCTATGTAGGATTGGGAGGGGCACACCTGACAACTGTAAACATTTGCTATGACTGTACTTGTGTTTCAGGTACTCTATTGGCTTCCATTTCATTCTGTATTCTGACTTATCATGCAGACTAGAGCCATATCAGTGGAATAAAGATCTTAGGTTTTATTGACCTACATGTCAGTTTCAGACCACTTACCCTTCAGAACTAACATCCAACTGCCTGACTTGTTGTAGTCTGCCTGTGTAGGTCTGTGAGGGGGATCTTCTCCGTTGCCATCAATTGGAGGCCTTAGCACAGCCTTTCTTTGTGGTCATCTACACCTGTCCTGCTGGCTGAGACTATTGTTGGGTATGTGAGCCTCACTGACATGCATGTGTGTGTCCTATGGACACACATTTGACCCACCACATGTCCTGTAGTGGGATTTGTCACCTTATCTAGTACTGCCTGCTTTGTTGACACCAGTATTTGTTATGGATTTCATGCTGCCCATATAGGTGTCTACTATCTGCTGCCATCCCATTCAGCCACACAATTCCCTTGCATGCTCACATCCATACCATAGATACAAGTAGCAGAACATACTACTCCATTCAGCATGTGATAGGGAGAGATACTTACCTTGTGGCTGTGCCAGTAATGAGGATGGTGCTAGAGGGCTGACTATGTCAGATGCACATCGTATACTCCCTATACATGTTAAATCACAGGTAGTGTCATGTTAGGCATCCCTTTTACTGTATGTGTGAGTCAGAGAGAGGTGTCATTCCCTGGTTTCCTACCGTGTCAGTGTATGTGGTATGCATTGCCTCTTTGTCAAAGCCTGGGCATACTGGGCACACCTTCTGCTGCCTACAGGGGCAGGCTCAGGTTGTTCCTCCTCCAAGTCACTATGTGCCTGTGCTGGCCTTGGCAATGGAGTAGGGCTGTGTGGCCCTGCCCAGTGCTGTTCCACCTGCAGCTATTTCCACAGGATCATGTTGTGTAGCATGGCACATACAATGAAAATGTGTGTACATGTAGCTGGGGAGTATTGCAAAGCTCCACCGGATATGTCCAGGCACCAGAACTGTGACTTGAGTATCCCAGACACATGCTCTATTATGATTCTGGTTTGTGCGTGTGCCTCATTATGGAGTTCTTGTTCAGGTGTGTGTGCATTTCTGATGGGTGTCATCAGCCATGGCTCCAGTGCGTAACCAGCATCCCCCACTAGGTGGCCATATGGGATTTCCCCACTGGCAAATCTCTGGTACAGCTGCGTCATATCCCAGATGTGGGAGTCGTGATAGCTTCCAGAGCTGCCAGCACACACATTCATTATAATGCCCTGGGCATTGCATATGACCTGGCAGTTGATAGAGGGGAAGTCCTTGCGTTTTATGTAGACCCTATTCCGCTCTCTGGGTGGTGCTTTGATGTGTATGTGTATGTAGACTATAGCCCCTACTACTTCAGTGTATTCTGCTATTTGGTGGAAAAGACGCATATTGCTGGGCAATGCCTCAGGGGTGTTGTGGAAATATATGTGCTCAATGGCATGTGCTGACATGGCATCCAGGAGCAGATGGCATACCCTGGATGCTGATGCCTGTGAGGTTCTTATGATATCCCCAGTTGGCCTTTGGAAGATACCTGTGGCAAGTATTCTTAAGCCTACACATACCTTGGTATTCACTGGGATGGGTTTACCTCTTTTGGTTCTGTGTGTGAGGCATAGGTGGCACAGCTCTACAATTTGCTGTAGGAGGTCCCTGTCCACCCTATGGCACTCCACTATCTCCAGCTCATGTAGCCCCTGGTAGGTTACCCTGGGTCTGTACACTCTTCTCCTTCTCCTCACTGTGGGTTGGTAGTCAGCATTCTCATCCTCACCACCCTCAGCCTCTTCCACATATTGATCAATGAGAGCAACAGCAGCCCCTATCATTTTGTTGGTTTTGTTAGGTAAAATGTTCCCATTTGTGTACACCTGTGGTGTAGAGTTTGTGGGAAAAACCAGAGTGGAAGGTGTTTGCTTAGTTTATAGTAGTGTTCTGGGCTGGGTTGGGCTGCTGCCTGTGTAATTGGCTGATTCTGATACATTCCACCTGCCAGCTATGCTAGCTCTCCTTGATTACCTTCATACTGCTGTTTTCCCTTCCCATTGCCTTCCCTTTTCAGTCCCGAGGTGCATCGCGCAAACCCAGTGCTCAGTGTTCAGATGTGAACAAAGCTGCTATTTCCTGTTTTTTTTTTGTTTTGTTTTGCTTAAAACCCAGTTCATGGCATGCACATCCATTTAGGTAATGTAAATACTGCTGGGCCACTGTGCTTCAATAAGCTTACAGCAGTCATGACACTCCCCCTCATGAGGTCATCTAGCTCTTAGGCTTAGACCATGGTGTTATTGAACATACATGGCTGGGTGCAAGCTAGCACTGAGGGGAAATCTGTGATCCAGTATCATTCCCCTCATATGCATAGAACTGACTGCTAGAGCAAGGTTACAAAAGTGACACTCAGCCTTACCCCTTAGCAACCACTATTCTATGGTCTTGTTGTGTTATGCATGCCATTGACTATTATGGCAAAATAACGATTTTGGTTTAAAAGCTCATTCCCAGTTTTTTTCTTATTTTCGGGCCGATCCCGTTTGCGCACCGCTGTCCTACGCTTAAATGGCCAAAATCGGCCAAAAAAAATAAAGTTAATTTTTATAATTTTGAAACTATTTCTCATGCCTATGGCCATATATTTGGCCATTGGCATGCCTAGCCCTTGTAATACATGCTTTTTTATGAGCTGCCATGCCTCTGTTTTGTAGTTTGCAGAAATGTATGTATTGTAAATGTAATGCACTGGCTGGATACATTTCTGCAGTGAACACTATTCCTGCACGGACATCTACCTGCTTCCTGGATTGCTAATTCACCTAATTTGCATGGTTTTCACCAGCAAATGAGGTAATTAGCATGCAGGGGCTGTGTCCATGCAGGAATATTTCAGGGGCACTCATGCATGTCCCAGGAGCTCATTCCTGGATCGCACATCGGCCATATTGCCTGCAGCAGCTCTTGTACTATTCCTGCACACTGTGCAGAGCTTGCTGAATCCTGGGGTATGTCTCTGTCAGGAGTGGAGCAAGAGCAGAGAGAGGGGTCCAGTTGCTTAAATTTAATTTAAAAGTACTTATGGTTCTTGATTTGCTTGAAGGTCAGAGGTAAGGAGTTCAAAAGTATGGAAAGATGTGTGGAATATAATAAGACAGATGCAGAGTTATTTGATTTTGTTATTTGGAAGAGGCATTTATCAGTAGTGCATAGTGATAGGGGTGGTAAATACTGTTGGAGTATATGGCATCAGACGAGACATTGGTCAGATCTAGTGCAAGTATTGAGGAGGTATGCACGAGCTGTGGAAACAAGTAATACGATAATGAAATGTTTAAGGAAGAAGGTAAGGTGTAGTTACAAAGTGATCAGTAAGGCCATGTGATAGAGGTTGCTACAGGCAAGAAACTGGACTGATTTATTCAAGGCCTAGGACAAGTAAGTAAATGGGAGTTTCAGCACTAGGCTCTCAACTTTGGCACCTTGCCAGTTATTGCACAATGCTGAGAATATATCAAGGAAAAGTTATATGCTACTTTATTTTGCATTTTTAGAGCTGGCTGACATTTTGTAAAGATCGCAGACAGCACAGAAGCTGATGCCTTATATGCAGGCAAGGACAGTAGTAAGCAGAAGCAGTAATAACAGAAAGAAACTACTCTAATGTACAGTTTTGGAGAACATCATTCCACTGATACCACTCTCACTGAATCTCCATTCAGTGAGTTGTAACTCAACAAGTTGGTGGACTTTGAGCAACAATTTATTGACATGTAAGAAAATAAGTAACCTCCATATCTTGGGGAATGGTGCAGTGTTCTAACTTTTTCTGAATCATTTAAGACACTAAACTCTGAAAGAAGATGAGAGGAAATATTTTGGTGGTGAACCCTGATACAATCTGTTCTGGACTAGACAGCCACCTATTGTAATATATGAGATCCCTGGTAATGGTTCAGCTTATAGGTACCTAGTATCTGATACAAGATGAAGGCTGAATGGAATACAAGTATAGAATTATGACTGGATCTATGACAGTAACCTGCTTATTATATATTTGAGACATGAATGCCAAGAAATTCACCAAGACAGTGAAGCTCGAGAGGTGAATTTTGGCATCATTGTCAAGAACACTGAGCACATATAATATTAGGTTATGATTGGAGATCTGATCATAATTGTTTGTAGTGCAAGGAGATTTATTTGCTCCATGTACTTTTTGTTACAGAAAAAAAGGTGGAAAAGCGCAAACTGCTGTGCTGCCTTTAGAAGCCAGTAAAGCACTTAGTGACTGCTGTCAATCAGACAGCTGGACATGTATATGCCTTATTTTGAAATAAAGTCAGGGGCAGATCATAGGAATAGACAGCAAGCAAAACATTTTTTTTTTAATTCCTCTGCAGTCATTTGCTAGCCAGCATCATCAGTTTTTTAATGGGATACCCAATGTTAACACCGTTTAGGGAATGCTTATCCATTGTTAAGATCCGGTCTTGCATTACTGAAGCACTTACCTAGTTTGTTTTTTCCCAGTATTGCAGCATAATCACAGCACTCCATTCATTGCAACTCAGTTTACATCCAATACTTATTCTGCTTTTATATATGCTTATCACACCCCTCAGTTACTTACAGTACTTTACTCTACTCCCTGCTGCTTGCCGATAGGCTAACTGCTTTTATCTCCCTGTTACAATTTACTTAGTCAGTCTTGCTTTGCATCTAAATGTTAGTACTTACTATTTGCATTGACTGCTTATCACAGCTAACCTTTTCTATGACGACCATGGGTGAAATTCATAAAAGTTAGTGCAAAGTGTAGTCTTTGTGTATACATCATAGTAACCTTTTTAATTCAGAGATTGCCCTAACATTGTGCTGCATGGTTGTGTGGCATGAATACATGTAGGGCTGGATTCATGGCCATGCTGTATGGGGCAGTCTTGGGGGAGATGTATGCTAATTAGCCATGTACTCTGTGTTCTGGAACCACCTCTAGGAAGGCACCTATTTGTAGATCAGCGCAGTCAGCTCTACCTTGTAGTGGCAGTGGACATGGCCAAAAAAGCTGTGCTCATCTACCAATATGTAATCTAGTACTGGAAACAAGGTGGAGGTAAACAGTGACCACCAGGCATACGGCACTTGTACCATAATGACACTTAAACTATTACAGGGATCAGGGGTGGGGAAGCACTTATCATTAGAGATACTACATCTGTGTCACAACAGCACTTAAACTAGTATGGAGATCAAGCGATGGGGGAACTAATAGATACTGGAAGAGTAGACAATGCAGGGACAGGCATGGGAACTCTGGTATGTGTGTGTTTGTAGTTGAATGTGTACTTGTGTATGTGGGAGAATGACTGGGGGTTGTCTATGCTAAACAATGTGGCAACAGGATGGTAGTAACTGTAATTCAAAGATATACAAATTAGCTGATAATGAGGTCATTCCTCATCACAGCTAAAATGTCTCTGAATCGGAAAATACCACATCATTTTATCAGGGCCTTTTTAATGCTAGCTGTACACCTTACTCTAGGTCATTGCATGAATTTCTAGGCAGGTCTTGTATAATATTTACAGTCTCCATTAATGTTTACATCATTAAAGTAAAGCACAATGATACTGCTTCTATTTAGTATGTCCTATTTAAAAAAGATTCATGTGATTTGTAATATGATTGAATTTCTCTCTCTATTCAACTATTATTTTTCTTGCTTTTGTATATATTCAATTGTGTTGAAATGTAGCTCACAATTTCTTTTACTTTTGCACGTTGCTAATACCAAAGACAATCACAAGGCCTTCTTCAATTATGTCAGAACCTTGGGAGGAAATTCTCAGATATGCTCTGAGTTGGTACACAACGACAAAAAATTCACTGACCCTACCGACATTGCCAATATTCTGGCAGATAGGTTCAGTGCAAATTTCTCCCCTCCCTCACCCCCTAAAGATGTAGTAATTATCCCTGCTGAATGTAACCTACCTGTCATCTCAGACATACAGGTGAAATCAGCACTCAACAAAGCAAAAAACAAAGCATCTATGGGACCCGATGGTATCCCCGGTTGCGTGTTATGTGAATTTCAAGATGAACTAAACCCGCACCTAAAAACGCTATTCAATCTTAGCCTCACTACAGGATATGTACCTGAACACTGGTGCACAGCAACAGTGGTCCCACTCCACAAAGGGGGAAATTCTACTGACCCTGGTAACTACCGCCCCATAAGTCTGACCAGCCTGGTCTGCAAGGCTATGGAAAGAATCATCATGGAACTCATAAATGGCGATATTGGAGATCTGCAGACCCTTGATCCCACCCAGTTCAGTTTTGTAAAAGGCAGATCCTGCCTCTTAAACCTGGTTGACTTCTTCGAGACAGTCACTAGTGCCATCGATGAGGGCAAGGCTGTCCACACTGCCTACTTGGACTTGGCTAAAGCCTTTGACACGATACCACACTCTGGCATCATAGACAAGCTCAGCAGCCTAAATGTAAATCCATATGTCACAAGATGGGTAGCAAACTGGCTAAAAATAGAACACATAAGGTCAAAATTGCTGGAGCCATGTCAGACTCAAAACCAGTCACAGTGGTGTCCCACAGGGCTCAGTCTTGGGACCACTCTTATTCGGCATTTACTTCTCGGATGTGAAAGCAAATATGGGAGGATTATGGCTGACAAAGTTTGCAGATGACTGCAAACTGGGTGCCATAGTTGATTCACCTGCTGACACACACATCCTACAGAAAGGTCTCACTGAAACAGACAACTGGTGCCGGAATCATGGCCTCAAACTTAACGCCAAAAAATGTATAGTCATCCCCTTTGGGAAAAACAAAGTACCCACAAATTATCACATAGACAATAACCCACTTAGTACGGAAGAAGTAATCAGAGACCTGGGGACTCAAGTCGATAGTGACCTCTCCTTTGACAACCATGTTGCCAAAGTGGTCAGAAAGACATTCTACCTTGCCCATCTCATCATGAAGGGATTCTCATCCAGATCAAAGGAGGTCATTGTACCTCTATATTCCTCACTTGTCAGGCCCATGATTGAATATAATGCTCCATTTGGGATGTATCTCACCCGGCACATGCAACAACTGGAAAGACCCCAGAAGTACCTCACCAAGAGGATCATGGGTCTCAAACATGTGCCTTATCCAGCTAGATTAAAGAAACTCCAGCTCTATTCAGTAGCATACCGCCTGCTCAGAGGTGATTTGTGCCTAACATATAGGGCCATGTCCAACCAAGAACTGATGGACATGCTCCATCTCAAAAATCCAGATCCACCAGAACCACGCGAGCTAAAGATTTCAACCTCTGCACAAATATGAATAAAACATGCTGGAGGGATAGATTCATAACACAGAGGATACCCGTACTCTGGAACAAAATCCCAGTTCATGTGAGACAGAGCCCTTCATTGGCACTGTTCAAGAAAAATCTCGATGCATGGATGGGAGATCGTAAGTTTACCCCGGGAGTCACCTCAGTGTCACTACTAGACAGAGGTATAGTTTACTAAATAATGGGGTCCCACATGTGTCACTACTAGAGAGGTGCAACTATATAATACGGGGTGGCGTAAGCCACATCATTGTTGGCTAGGCTTGTAAATGCCCCAGGGCAGATAGCCTAGTACACTACTATGAAACTATGAAACTATAATATAATAATGGTTATTTGCAACCATTTGAATTGCTGAAACCTGCTTTAGCAAGTTAAATAGTGATGAGACTGACTGCCAGAAAAAACCAAACTTTCATGTACTAAGCCAGAGACAGCTATTTCTTCTAGGTACGACCATCTCAAAGTTAGTGTGTATATATATATATATATATATATATATATATATATATATATATATATATATATATATGTGTGTGTGTGTGTGTGTGTGTGTGTGTGTGTATAATATATAAATATATATATATATATATATATATATACAAAATGTACATACATAAGTTAATTTGTGGTGTGCTTGCCTCCCATATCAGAGGGTGCAGAGACCTTGACCCCCCCCCCCCCTGCAAAAAGCAAGTTTAAGGAAAAAAAGCAATGTTTGATATTTACTTTTCTCGTGGATTTTCTTTTACTTTTGGCATGCCGGCTCTTGATGTTACGAGTGCTAACATTTCAACAGGGAGCCTAATGCAACATTTCCGTATACCTGCTTTAACTTTTAACATGGCTAATGGAAGTTCTCAAACCAGTCTTCCTACCTCTCTAAATAAAATAAAAAAAATCTGAAAAAAAGAAAAGCAAACAGTATGTAGCCTTTCCTTTTTCTTTTAGTTTCTGCAGAAAATAGAGCTGGACTCTAACAGACTATTAATTTATTCTTAGTGCAATACACTTTGATGTATTTTAACAGAAATTAATATACATACTCACCAATACATGGGTGTACATTACTCCATATACCCCTGCGTAATGATGCATTTATTATACACTTTATGTCTTTATACACTGGGTAATATCCTTCAATACACTGAACAGCCCATGATTCATTTATGCGATGATACTCTTCATTTATGTTACGAGTTACATTCTGTAGATCAAGGATCCTGCACATTTCTGTTTGAAACACAACAAGAAAGAAATAATGATAAGAGAAAACCATTATTATTTAGAACATAATTATTTATTTCAGAGATAACAATATTTATAAAAATTAAAATCTAATTAATACGCCAGCAATATCAGACTGCTTCCATTTTTCTGCTCTCATTTTGGAACTGATATTAATACCGTGCTTCATCACGAGTGTTCAAAGTAAGTTAAACTTTATGATTCCCTTGTCTTATAATTGATTCCTTGCCATTAGAAGTTTATGCTTTTTACTAATTGCTAATCATTCTGTCAGAATTCTCTAAATGCAAGAAATAGTCATTATTTATATCATATGTCATATTGCAATAAAGACACAGCTACAGAATTTTACAGAATTCATTCCTTTCTTGCACTGCTAGTACCTCTGCAGCAACAGTGAACTATAATGGTGCCAACTAAAAGTAAGGACACTTACTAATGCCAATCATAATAAACAGTGGTGCCAACTAACAATAAGGACACTTATTAATGCCAGTCATAATAAACAGCTAAATGTAAATATTAGTTCAAATATCCTTAAGTGAATACAATTAGCAATTTGATATCCTTGATCAGAATAATGGTTTCATTTGTGCAGGACAGCACACATTATACCATTCCACGTCCCAACCACATGTAAAAAGTTAAAGTGGCAAACCTCTAAATTACCAATTGGTGTGGATGTTCTGTGTGTTTGTGTGTGTGTGTGTGTGTGTGTGTGTGTGTGTGTGTGTGTGTGTGTGTGTGTGTGTGTGAGAGAGAGCAGATGTAGTTGTATATTCTGAGAAAAATGAGCATTCTGTCCAGGAACAGTTCCTAGTTTGATTCCCAATGTGTGTCGGGATACATTCCAGGTCTACTACAATCCTGAGTTATACGAAGCAGTTATCAGAAATTGAACTGAATGAATAAATGAATTAATGAATGAATGAATCAATCAATCAATTAATTTAAAGGTGTTTGTTTGCTCAGAATGTCTTGCAGAGCAAAACACTCAAAGAAAGAAATAAAGAAAGCAGTTTTGGACAGAGAAGGACAACATGGCTGTTCAAGTTAGACTTTCTTTTTCTAGACTGAACTTTAATATTCAGTAGTTTTCTTCTGAAAGAAAACAACATAAAATACATATTAGATAGATAAATGATATATTGAAATGTAGATATAAACCTGTGTGGATATATAATATGAGGACTGTGGGCATGAAATGTATGAGAATGGATGAAACAAGGACAAAGGGAATATTGAAAGGATCAGGGAAAATAAAGAATAATGAGAGGGATTGGATTTAACAGCTACAGAAGACTTGCAGATAGACTAAATTAACACAACAAAAACAGAGCAAAGAGAGAGATGCTTATTGGAAATCATTGGAAAGAAAATAAAGGAATGAAAATAAACAATAAAATTGGCTTGCAAAAGGCTGACTAAAAGTAGTTGGTAATAACTGAGTTAGATCTGTCATTCCAGAGTGCTGTGGAAAGCCAAGGAAAATATTATATTTGTCTTCATTGTTTCTTCTCTAGTCAGTATCATTTAATTTCTGCTTCTGAACACAGTTAAATCATTGACATTGCGACTTCTGATTGTAAACAAAGGTACAAATCCCTCATTATCTAAATTCCCAACTACCTTATAAATATCCCTGCAACAGTACGCCAGGTATAGTTCTCAGTTTCTGAAACATAAATAGTAGAACATATCTTGCAAATAATATAATGTTCATTGCTAGATATATGCAAAACTCAAATTTGGGGTAATCCTACACATTCATTTAGAAGTTTTTGCAGGCCTCTTTTCACCAAAAGATTATACTGCCCATGTGGACAGTAATAGGTGAGTGTGGACTACTTTATAAAATAGAACTGCCAATGATGTATTTGTGATACTGTAATTAAATGGTATCATAATCAGAATGTTTTTTGCTGTCTCTCCTTTGAGGTTCCTGGTTGTGCATCATATCACTGAGTGCTGGCTCCCAGGAGTGCTTTGTCTATTCTGCTCTACTGTGTGGGATGTGTGGGATATCTTTTGATGATACAGAGGTATACATTAGTTGTGCCTGTTTAGAAAAATCATTATCTTCAATTTGTTTCCTGAAGAAAGTGTATGGCCAGCCATTCTTTGCATGGTTTGTGAATCAGCAGGTTTTGCAGGAAACTGATAATGTTTAAATGAGCTTTATGAATATATACTTTAATATCCAGAAAGGACATTGTAGATGAGGATACTGTAACAGTATAATGGAGGGAGGGATAGGCCTTGTTGCTTGCATCATCCTAGAAAGACTGAAGAGTCTCCAAGGATCAGAATGTGAAAGGAGAAATGCAGACAGTTATCTGTATAATTCAGTTAAGGTATGAAAGAAGTAGGTAGTGGATGAGGAAAGGCAGACAAAGCTTTTCTGATTCTTGACAATAGATAATATACATGATTTTCAAGTAATCATAGTGTAACCAAATAATAAAATCTGCCCAGCCTGGTATGGTTCTACTTAGGGACCAAGCCTATCTGAGCTTTGTCCAAAATGACTGAAATATGAGACATCCATGCTGTCTTTAAGCTACAAGTAGGTGAAATGGGTCACCTAAGTTCAATAATGATATAAACTTTGACTATATACATGGATACACAACAGCATGATGTCCAGGCCAGACACATCTGAGCTTGTATGATCAAAAATAAGTTGATCAGATAATGCTGAGGAGACAGATGTGAGCAAATGTTCCACATTTTTGTTGGCAGACATATTTAGTTCAAAGTTTTACATCCAGAAACAGTGACCCAGACTTTCATCCACCTATTTGCTCAGCTCATATCCTGGTGTTTAATCAGATCTGACTCATAGCATACAGTAGTTCAACATGACATTGTAAATTTCACCCACACAGGGCTATACTGAGTAATGTACTGCTGCCTAATACTTCAGAGAGTTACCCCTTCTCATTTATCTTCCTCTATTCTGCCACTAAAACTGTGCATTTTATTTTATCAAAGCTTTCATTTCATATCACTGCCAACTACCACATTGACAACATAAAAACACATTTTTCTGATAGTCTAGTTTCTGTTTTTAGTATCTCTCCAATCAACTGATAGTTAACATTCCAGACAATGCAATGACGTCGATTTGTTTTTACTCATTTGTTAACAGGATAAATCCACTAGGCATGTGTACTACCCTGAAGGGGTAAACCTGAACTACTGCCTGGCTAGGTGTTTTTTCTTATGCTTAAAGGGTGACAAATGCATACACAGAAGAGAAAATGTGTCAGTGAACTTTATTAATATGTAATGGTATCAGTCGGTTAATTGCAGTTTCCAAGACTACTTGGCAAGACAGCGATTTCCCAGTACAGTGAGTATTATTGATTTTTTAGCAGATTTATTCATTTAGTACAGTGTGAACTTGATTTTGAAATTTAAAAAGACAGTTCATCTTATCTGGAAAACTGTACATGTAAGTGGAATATTATGCAGCACTGTACTACACCAGCTATGTTTGTGAGCATTGTATCAGTGTATACTGTCTACAGCAGTAATACATTTATCACTGGTATGATTGTTTTTCATTAATATACCTATTATGGTAAATGGGAAGGATATGGCTGTTGCAGCAAGTTGCAATACATTGCAGTGGACATTATTTTTTTCTTCTTTTGTTGAGAATCAGATATCAGAAGTATTATTTATTTATTGATTGTTTGCTTACTTTATTACCAGGAAAGTCTGACTAGGCCAAAGACCCATTTTCAGAGGAGGCCAGGGGAAAAGCTCCATTGTACAGTTATGATTAGTAGACAGTTACAAATTATAAAAATATGTATATACAAAGAACAACAAATAATTATACAGGTTCCGTGGGAATTCTACTTAAGAAAACAAGGAATAGCTATATGATTACAGTTAAATAGATGTTGATGTGGCTTGGTATGTGTGGAACAGTAACAAAATAAAATGGATTATTGTGGTCATTTGCTCTTTCACATTCATCCCAATCTAACATCAAAGGGCTATATAGATACTGGATATCTTTTGAGGGCAAATAGATAGGTGCTGTGTGGGGTCACTTATATGCTCAGAGCTGAATGGTCATTATCATGATTTGTACAGAGGTAGTATATATGTCTATGAGGAACATGCTGAAGTACTCTACTGAGACTAATACAATGCTCAATTTCTTAACAGTAACTCATCAGAAATATGCACAGAAAGTAGCTATCTTTTACAGGGGCAGGCTACATGTGAAGGCAGAGGTTATTTACATACTCTGTGTGATGCAGTTATTGATATAGCGTGTTATAGGGGAAGTATATATGTTTCATTTTCTATTGTCACAGTGCGCATCAGAGGTGTACACAGAAGATGCCTATCCTTTGCAGGGACAGGTAATTAGGTAAGCTGTGTGTAAAAGCACAGGGAAGCTGCATGATCTCTCTTGAATGATTTGGCTTGACAAAAGCAATGCAAGAATCTGAAAGCAACAAGCAGAAGTACATCTCTATGATCCTTAGAACTGTTGATTTCTTCTCGTTTACACACCAGATATCTACAGAATGTGGGCAACTTTTTTTATAGGGGAGGTTGCATGTGAAAGCAAAGACAAGTTACATGATCTATATTAAGTGATTATGGATATAGCTTGTCAGGGGTGCATATCTCTGAGCTCAAGATAAAGTATATTACTGCAACTGTTTTGTGTGTATGTGTGTGTGTGGCTGTGCGGTTGTGTGTGCGTGTGCATGTGTGTGTGTGCGTGTGTGTGTGTGTGTGTGTGTGTGTGTGTGTGTGTGTGTGTGTGTGTGTGTAGGAGTATGTGTGGGTGTTATCTGCCATAGCTAAAATGATGTATTTTGAAGATTTAAAGCTGACAAAGAGGTAGGATCAATTTCATAGCAATGATGCATTGAAATTTCTGTGGGTATAATAGCAGACTTTACATTCTGAATCAGAATATCCTGTTTTTACAGCCTCCAAGGAAATTATTTAAAATCGTATTTATCTTGTGTAGGGAATTACTTTTGTAACTACTATCATGTTCTTCCCAATTTAAACAACTATGCCGTAAAGTACATTACTTGAAGAAAAAGTCGTGCACGTGACTATCTGAAATCACTGGCAAAGAACATACTGTATCTGAGGATCATAACATATTATTCTGAGAAATTTGTGGTATTATTTTTACAGAGGTATGTTCCCAAACTCGTAAATATAATCAGTATTTCATACTTTATATGGCTGATTCCATACTCTGTTTTTACCATTTGGTTCCCATCAAACATTTACATTTTTCATTTTTTAGTCTGATAAATACAGTGAGTAAGACAATAATGCCATGGGTGTATTTTGTGAAAGTAGAACCAAGACTACTACTCTTTGATCAAAATAAATGATAGTTCCTGTCATTTTATTTGTCATAACAGAATATTTTACATCTGACAGGCATGAACATATTTGAAATTTGGATGCTTACTTTGTCTTATAGCCATTAAATCAAACAATTTGTAATAAAATCCTAACAGATCAAGGGTTTTTTCATAAAAATGTTATAAGAATATCTTGAAAAGGAAAGGGATATTTTATTTGTATTGAGGGAAAAATTCAGGTGGGAATGCCCTTTTGAAAGTTCCAACCTACCTGCACTATTTGCAAAAACACTTACTTGACATCAAAACTGTAGTTTTCAATTATCTTCAGGGTGCAACATTATCAAAAACATAAACAAGATAAGCTATTATGACTTCATGTCTAAAATACGTATGTGTGTCTGCATGAGTGATCTTTTTATTATTTGTACATTTTGAGAAATTAAAAAAAAGGCTTAACAATGCTGTTATTAAAATCCAAGTTGTAGATGCTCCTTTGCCATCCTTTACCTTTGAGTATAAGCATTCACTCTAATGGAATCTTATGGATAATAAACCAATATTCCCTAAAAAATTAAATAAAGGGATTTAGCTAGCAGAAGCATTTGTCCATGCTCATGCTAGTAGGTGGGGAAGGAGTGCATGGCAGGGTTAAGGGTAATATAAAGATGAGGTGAAGGATTCACCTTGCGGCATTGCCTTCTTGCTGTTTCACCCAGTGACCAGTAGCTAGAATTAAAAACTGAGATATTACATTCTGCATAGGTCTTAGTCTGCAGCATTATCAGGTTGCACATAACCAGGTAAACACTTTACTTAAGTGGTTTGATTTATTTTCCATGATGGTGGATTTTTGGTTGTGTGAAGAGTAGAGAGTCTTTCCATGGTGTCCCATAGGCTCATGGGTGTGTACTAGGCTAATAAACACAAGGGCCTTTTTAAACCTAGGCATGCATCCCAAATCTCTGACAAGTTCTTGTACCCTAATAAGTGTAAGCAGGGGCTTTTGAGATAAACATTTCCAAGCAGGGGCTTGGGAGATGAACCATTTACAGGCTGCCTGTGTCCATTATAGACATAGGTACCAAACCAGGGATGAGTTTCCTGTTCCCCATTCAACTGTCCAAGTTACACTTGAATTGAGTTACGGAGGAACTCTGCTTTACATGGATGGGGAGCCTTTTCCAGAGAGGGGGTAATCTCTGGATACATACCTGTCTCTCCAACCTGGTTGGCCCACTGTACACACAGTCTCTTTTCAGGACCATTGTCTGGTTAAGTGACTTACTGAAGGACACACAGGATGTAAATGATGGTTAAGGAAACCAGACTCTGTACCACAGAAACTAAAGATTGCAACCTGAACCTCTGCACCAGTTGTCCAGAGAAAATGGACTAGCCATTTCATTATTTTTTTGGCTGTGGAGGCCATTGGCATAATAAAATTAAAAATAAAAAAAATGTAGAGGACAGGGAAAGGATGTCTTTGAGTTAAAATGGAGAAAATCCCAGCCTCCTTCCATTAGACTCCTGTGTTTCTGCTCTTTTTTTTTTTTAATCCTGGTTATTTGGATGGCTTGCTTATTTTAGGATCTTTCTCAGGTTTTCCTCCTTCACATCTTTTATCATCCCATTGTTTTATTTGTATTTATTTTATTTTACATTTGTTGACCGGGATAGTCAGACTGGATCAAAGTCCATTTACAGCGGAGGCCTGGGGAGATAAGCTCCAACATATACAAGAACAATAGAAAATGAAATAAGACATAGATATAAAAATAATATTAAATATAAAATAGTAATGCAGATAAAAGATACAAATGCAGATAAAAATGCATTCAGACGAAAAATAGTACAATTTTATAAGTAGGATATTTCATAAGGTACATAGGTTCACATTGAATAGACAAGTATACAGGATAGAAATTACCCTGGTTGTAGTCAGGAGAAGTTAAGAATATCTAATAGATAAGTAAATTACATACATGTTGTTGGTTTAGCCAGGCTTGTCACAGTGGCATAGCCAGTTTGATGCCAGATGTTGTTTAATTGTGGGTTTAAATTGGCATATGGAGGAGAGCATGGTCATGGCAGCTGGAAGTATGTTCCAGGTTCTACTTACAGAATTTGCAAATAGGGCCATGCCAGTTGCATTGTTAATTTTAGTTGTCTGTATTTGTAGCTTATTAGATGAGCGGAGCAGTCTCGTGTTATTATGGGGGAGGATAGAGTTTCTAAGGGCTGAAGTATTGTCCAGGTTATAGAGGATTTTGTTAGCCATTATCAGCAGGTTGTACTTGACAAGATTAGGAAATTCCAGCCATCCAAGCTGTTTGAGGTTGATGCAGTGGTGGGTTCTGAATGGCAGGCCTGTAGCAAACCTGGCAATGTGATTATAACAGGTTGTTAGTCTATTAAGTTCAGATTTACTTATATTGGCTAGAAGGGGGGGAGGCATATAGGAGTGTCGAAAGTAGGTGCGAGCGAGCAATGGCCATTTTAGCTGGGGGGGGGGGTGAGGAAGGCTTTGATTCTATAGAGTGACCCAAGTTTTTTATTGATGGTCTTGATTGTCTGATTTACATGGAGGTCAAATTTTAAGTTATTGTCTATAGTGACACCCAGTAATTTTGTATTGGGGTCAGGGGAAATGACTGTCCCGTCTTTTGCATTTATGGTTAAGGACAAGGGTACAGACCTTTGGGATGGTGGGAATACGAGCATTTTAGTTTTTCTGGGATTAAGTAGCAGGCGGCACTTGGTGAGCCAGTTTTCTATGGCAGTGAATGTGGACTGGGTATCCTTCTTTAGATCAGTGGGAGATACAGCTGAGCAGATCAGAGTGGAGTTGTCAGCGTATTGGATACAGCTGATGTTTGGTATGATAGCAGGCAGGTCATTGATAAAGATGGAAAACAGTAGTGGTCCTAATATGGAGCCTTGTGGTACTCTAATAATGTTTGGTAATAGAGAGCTTATTCTGCCAGAGGCCAGCCTGTTGTCTGTTATTAAGATAGGATGTAAACCAAAGAAGGGCTTTGGGATCTAGGCAGAGGGTTTGCAGGGTCCTAATCATAAGTTGATGATCAACCATATCAAACGCCTTGGAAAGATCCAAGAAGAGGGCAGACGAAGTGTGATTATTGTTGCGGTTATTGTTAATGTGTTAGTGGAGGACAATAGGGCTGTGGTAGTACTATGATATGGGCGAAAGCCATGTTGGGTATCAGCCATAAGGTGATTCTGGATTAGGTGTTGCATGAATTGTTTATGTATACATTTCTCCATAATCTTAGCAAGTGGAGAGAGTATGGCTATGGGCCTATAATTAGAGTATTCAGTAGAGGAACCTCCTTTATGTAATGGAATAACATAAGATGTTTTCCAGACGTTAGGAATTTTGGCTTCAGATATGGTGCGGTTGATTAGAAAAGAGATTGGATAGGCAATGGCATCTGCTGACATTTGTAGATATTCAGCTGGGAGTTGGTCAGCAGAGAGTGTGGTGGGTTTTAGTTTTTTGATCAGTCTGCAAATAAAGGAAGTTGACACAGGCTTAAAGCTGAATAAGTTATGGCTATTAGAGTTAGTGGTATTATAGTCAGGGGAACTTGGAGGTAGTTGGGTGGCAAGAGCTTGAATAGTCTCAGTAAAGAAATGGTTAAAACTATTTGCAACCTCTTCTGGGGATTTATTAGTGGTGGCAGCAGGGCTAGGTGTCGATGTTTTACCAGGGTACAGTAACTTGTTGATCCCAGCCCAGAACCTTTGAGGATTATTCTGATTAGTCGTCTGTAACCTACAAAAGTAGTGTGTTTTATCTTGTAAGACAAGTCTTTTTGTTTCATTCCTCGCATGCCTGTATTTATTATGATCATGGGGGTCTTTGGTTTGGCGCCAGGTAACCCAGAGTTTATTTCTACAGGTTATTTTTTACTCTTGATTCTTTGGAAAGCCAAGGTATGTTTTTACTTTTTCTTCGCTTTAGGCAGGCAGGAGCATGTGAGTCTAGAATTTCAAGAAATTTATTGTTAAAATAGGTGACAGCCTCCTCTAAGGGGAGATACTTTAGTTTAGACCAGTTGCAGGAGTTAAGTTCCAGTTGAAGTTTGTCTGAGTCAAGGTCCCTTTTGCTTCTAACTTTCCTGAGCAAGGGTTGTTGTGGGATAATGGCTTTTTGTTTAACTATGTAGGTAAGGAGATGATCACTTAGATCCTCGGGGAGGGTACCTGCAGTGTACATTTGGGGGTTGCTATTTACAAGTATCCAGTCCAGTATACTATCTTTTTGGGTGTGTTTGCCTAATCTGGTAGGGGTGACAATGGTTTGAGTGAATGCATGGAGGTTGATGTGAGTGGAGGGGGATTTTGAGGAACAGGAACCCCAGTCAATATTAAAGTTCCCCAGGACTAGGGTTTCTTGGGGGTACTGAGAGGATAGCCAGTGAAGAGTGTCTTCGAGTGTGGCTACATTGTTACCTGGGGGAATGTACATGCAAATAATGTTAATGCTTTTATTTTTGTTGAGTTGAAATTTGGTAGCTAATATTTCAGAGTTATTGATCTGAGGTGGTTGAAGTACTTCTGTGGTTACATTCAGTTCAGATTTATAAAGTACAGCTACCCCCCCCCTTTCCTATTAGCCCGATCCAGCTTGTGTAGATTATACCCAGGTGGTAGGATTTCATTATCGGTAGTAGAAGTATTTTAAGTCAAAAATAAATAAATAAAAACAGAGACACAGAGAAAAAAAAATACAAATAAAAGCAAATGGATTTGTCTTATTATTCGCCCATACTTTAAGAGTCTGGGTGAGGTTCAATTGTTCAATCCTGTTGCTATTCTTTGACAGACACATCATTTGTTTCTGCAGTGCAAGGTTGTTTTCAGTTTTCCACTTATTTCCATGGCACAGTGAAATGAGCAACTCTTCAGTTGTTGTCTCAGTTGAAGTGATTCCTGCATGGAGCAAGCTCTTATGCATTGGCAGATCATGCTGTTCCTACCCTGTGTACCTGTAGTGTGTTTTTTATCCTCCTTACATCATCGTGTCTGTCTGTGTCTTACAGGTTAAGTTTCTCAACCTGAGTTTGAAGGTTAATGGCTTGCTGATGATTTTTTTTTTTTGGTCATTTGGCACTGTCGCAGGAGATCTAGCATTTTATTTTAATTGGGCTTCTGCTACTATTATTTTCCTCCCACTGCAGCACTTATTACATCCCCTCACTCTTAGTCTTTATGGCAGGCTACTATTTTTCTCTGTTCCCCCATTTAGTGCTCAACGACCCATTGCTTACAGCCATTAAAAAAGAAAAAAAAATGAAAGAAAAGAGGAAGGCGGTGTAACTTTTAAGAAAATCACAGGCTTGAGATTTTTAAGGGTATCTGCAGCTTTGCTTAATAGAGTATCCTTTGTTTTTCATTCACTCTGCTGTGGAGTGGCAGCAATTGATATATACCTAGATAGATAGCTAGATAGCTAGATAGCTAGATAGATAGATAGCTAGATAGCTAGATAGCTAGATAGATAGATAGATAGATAGATAGATAGATAGATAGATAGATAGATAGATAGATGGATAGATAGATAGATAGATAGATAGATAGATAGATAGATAGATAGATAGATAGATAGATAGATAGATAGATAGATAGACTGGTTAGGGCCCCACTTAGAATTTCCAATGGGTAGATGGTGGGTTAAAAAAATGAAAGAAAGAAAAAACATTTTTAGGTTCTTCTGTTTCAGAACATTTGCAGGCAGTATCTTTAATGTTTGATGGCATGCCATCCATCTTTGACACACTTCCAATCTGAAAATGTCTTTTTTATCTCTTCTATTTCTAAACACATAAGTTTGGATGCTGATTCAAAACGTTGCTCTTTCAAAAAGTTTGCTGATTGCTAACATTCTGTTTCTGGGCTTTCATTCTCCATCCTGAGTATTTGGATGACAGTGTCAAATTTATTTGCAGGCATTATAACATCTGGTACTTTACGTTATACTCTATATACATGGCTTCAACAAAAACTGGCAATCGTATTCAGTGCTGAAATATTCATCAGACCATAAACTTATGAAATCATAATCTTCAGTATTTATATTTCTTTACTAACTTAAATTTGCAGACAGGATTGTGAAAACAATATGTGGAAACTATCCTTCCCTGAATAAGCAGCCCCAGTAGCTAATCAGGTAGTGCACTTGTCTTTGGTGCAGGGAGCTGTGGGATGTCTTTTCACATCGGGTAATAGAATTGCTTATTCCAGTACTGATACTGCAGTGTAGCACAGGAAGGATGCTACACTCCTGAGTGTGATGTCCTTCTGGTGAGACATTAAACCAAGGCCCCATCTGCTTGAGTTGATGGTAGCACTTTTGGATGTAAATGATCCCACAGCACTTATCAAAAGCAGTAGGGTAAGTTTCATGGTGCCCTTGGTAAATTCCCCTAGTCAATATAAACACCACTTCAGGACTCCCTTGAAAACAGGCCATTGGCCTAGTGAGATTAACCTGGTAACACATTGTGAAAAAATGTAAAATAATAACCCGAGTAACATTCCTGTGAACTATTGAAACAAAATAAGAGCATTATAAGTAACAATAAAAAGTAGAATATTGGGCAACAAATATTACACCACTGAAAGTTCGGTACATTAGGTTTGCAAGTCTTAACTTGGGCAGAAAATCTGCCATGTGATATGGGGTGTCCTGATGCATAAAATGTCAGAATTACAGCACCTATTGTCAGTCATCATCATCATCAAGCCCCCACCCCTTTTCCCAATTTTATATAGGGTCAGAGTATCACATTAGCATTAGTCAGTGTGAACAAAGCACATACAGGCAGCATGTATACCATCGTGTACCAGCCAGTCTTGGACTGCAAATCAGAGGCCGATGTTTGAAAGGCAGCTGTCACTGTACCAGGCTAGTATTCTCAGTGCTGTCTGGGACCTCTCTGGGTACAGATCTCACCTTACAGCTACAAGGCTTACTCCCAATGTCAGATACTCATGTTTTCAGAGCAAAAGTAGTTGCCAAGTCTCACTATTTCCATGTGATAAGATTGACTGAATGGCAGTTTCATCCTTACAGCTCCAGGATTCTACTTGAACTACAGGTCACCAGCCTGACATGATATTTAATGTCCTATTTTTACATGGGGTCAGAGTGTCACATCAGCATTAGTTAGTGTGATCCAATCACGTATTCTCAATGCATACACCATCAAATGGCAGCCTTTCTTGAACTGTAAATCAGTGTTTACTTAGTTACTGCAATAGATGCTAATATTTATTCTACTATCTCCTTTATAAGCTGTTTAGGTGGCTTTTAACAGAGTTGTGTTTTTTCCTATATTCCACCATTATTACATGTTGATTTTGTATCTAACCAATTGTGTAGATAGTTGGCTGCCATATTGATTTCATTTTTAAATATACTGCTAATGTCATGATAAAATTATAAAGATTAGTATGACTCACATAGCCAAGATACACAAATTTGTGAAACATTCCAGGTGGAGTTATGGGCTGGCACATTGGCTTAGGTGATTACCTTACAGACCTATGCTACATGACTTGAATCGCACCCTAGTCACTGCCTGGATATTGGCTAGGCATGCAAAGATCTGCAGACTAATTACCTAGTATTTACCTATAAAACATGTCTCTATACCTGTTTTAATTTTTGACATGGCTGGTTAAAGTGGTCAGGTCAGTCTACTTGTTGAATAAAATAAATAACAAAAAGCTAAACTTCATGCTGTTAGTGCAATCCCTATTTTGACAGTTTACATCTGCAAATAAAAAAAAAAATCAGCCTGACAAGTTACATATTGATTTATTCTTCTGACTAGCACAGTATTTTATAGACATATTTTAGCAGATACTGAACTCTGTACTCACTTATACAAGGCTGTGCATTACTCCATATACCCTTGCTTAATAATGAATCCATTATGCACTGTATTTTGTTATTCAAAGGCTGATATCCTTCAATACATTGAACGTCCCATGTTTCATTTATGCCATGATCTGGTTTACTTATGTTAAACTTTGCATTTTGTAGAACATCGATGCTGCACATTTCTGTTAAAAACACAGGAGGAAAAAATAATTACAACAAAGCAATTTCAATGAAGACATAAAACTGCATTCTTTTTCTGTTTCAGATGGATAACATTTTTAGAATAAATTAAACTCAGAATGATCTATTAAGAATATCAGAATATTGTAGTTTATCTCCATTTTTCTTATGAAGCTGCATTTATTAGTCTGATTATTTACATGCCTTTGCAAAAAGTTCACCTTATATTTCAAATTGCCACAACATTGTGTCATTACCGTTAGAACTTTTTAGGCTTTGTTGCGGTCATGTACCGTAGTTACTCATACTTATAGTTTTATTGTAAAAACACATCTTAGACATTATATACAAAATATCTGATGCACATCACAGTTCGGTAGCACATCAGGATTAAGACCTGACTTCAACCTAAATGTTTGAAGACTGACTGGAGGCCCAAATGCTAGGGGAAATGAGTATTATGTGAGCAAAGCAGCAGCACTTTGTCGACTTACTCACTCTCTGAGGGAGTCGATAAGACTTCTGTTTTTGGGGTTGTCATTGCCCTAATGATAGGAGCATGTTCTCTTTGCAAGATGGTTGACCTTTAAAAATTTGTTAGTAAGAGGTAGGATTACTGATAACTGATGTTGTGTGTGTAGGTGCAAGTGACATTAGCAGCTCTGCCAAATTGAAACATTTTATTTAAATCAGTTGGGAAAAAAACAGCATTATACTTTATTTCTAGAGGCTGCACTCCTTGGGAGATGCAGCTCTATGATGCTACACTACATGTGTGAGCACATACTGAGTTGAATGTGCTCACCTGCCTTTGTTGTGATGTCAGTCAGGTTAGGCATGTCCCCCACAGTACTGGTCCTTCAGCAATGAAGCAGATTAATTCAGCTTCGGCCAATAGAGCATCTCTGTTTATTGTACAATCACACCTCATATATGTTTCATTAGCCACACAACTTGTGCACAGCAAACTCCTTCAAAGTGTAACACTTCTCTAGCTGTGCCAAATAAATATACTATTCTATAATAAAAAACTGTTATAAAATTATTTGTTTGTTTACTTGTTTTAGGTGCTGTATAACATTACTGTAACATTTTGTTTACCATGTGCACAGGTGATGGTTCTGTAATGTGTGTCCCCTGTACCTATATAGAATTGAGTATGTGACTATAGTGTTTGGGTTTGCATGTGTATTATGCAGTCAAGAATTACATTTTCTGACACATAGCTGAGCAGTAGCTCATAATTCAGTCAGCCAGAATTGTTTTTAATATAAGAGCATTTCTTCAAGGCATAATACTTTTAGCACATGTAAATCTAGCCATTTGGTATTGGATACACAAGAAAGGAATGAAAGAAACACAACATTTTTAAACACTTTATTTGGTGATAAGATTTTGCACTATTGCCTAGTCTGTGTGCTAATCAAAACATTGCTTGTTATATTCTGAGTAGCTGCTAACATTCTGTTTCTGGGCTTTCATTCTCAGTCCCGAATATTCGGATGAGATTGTCAAAGTTCTATGCATGTGTTGTGACTTAGGATGCTTTACATTGTATTCTGTATGCATGACTTCAGCTTTTGGGCAAATAGAAACAGAATCTTGCACTTCAACAATGAAATATTCATCAGACCATGGACTTATGAAATTATAATCTTCATTATTAATATTTCTCTACTACCTTACATTTGCAAGCAGCACTGTGATAGGAATTTGTGGAAACTATCCCCCTCCCAAAAAATAGCAGACCCAGGAGCTCACCGGGTAGTGTTGTTGCTTTAGGTGCAGGCAGTTGTGGGATTTCTTCTCACAGGAGGTATTTGGCTTTTTTTTCCAGTACTGATCCTGCAGTGCAGCATAGGACAGATGCTACACTCCTGATGTGCCATCCTTCTGGTGAGACATTAAACTAAGGCCCCATCTGCTTGATTTTATGGTAGCACATGTAGATGCAAAAGGCCACACTTACTTTTTCAAAAAAACAGTAGGGTAAGTTCCCTGGTGCCCTACCAAATGTCTCCTTGCCAGTATAAACACTGCCTCAGGACTCTCTTAAAAAGAGGTCATTGACCTACTGAGGTTAACCTGGTAAACACAGCATGAATAAATGTAAAATAATAACCTGTGTAACATTACTGTGAACTATTGAAACAACCCAACAGTACAAGAAGTTGATAGAAAAAGCAACACTTTGGGCACCAAATATTACACTAATGAAAGTTCTGTGCAGTAAGTTTACAAGTCTTAACTTGTACAGTAAATCTGCCATGTGATAAGGAGTGTCATGCTGGATGAAGCCTCAATATTAGAGCACATGTTGTCAGTCATCATCATCATCATCATCAACTTCAACCCCCATTCTTCCCATTTTTACGTGGGGTCAATGTATCACATCAACATTAGTCAGTGTGACTAAACCACCTGCAGCCAAAGTGTACTCCATTGAATACTAGCCAGTCTTCCACTGTATATGAGAGGTTGTTGTTTGAAGGGCAGCAGTAGGTATACCAGTCTAGCATTGTCAGTGTTGTCTGGGACCTCTCTGGTACAGCAGTTAACCTCACAGCTACAAGGATTAGTCCCAATGTCAGATATTCATGTTCTGAGAACAAAAATAGTCAGCAAGTTGTACTTTTTTCATGTGATGCCCTGGGCTGAATGGCAGTCTCATCCTTACAGCTCAAGTATTAAGTTGGAACTATGCGTCACAATCCTAACATGATATTTAATGTCCCATTTTTTCACAGGGTCAGAGTGTCACATCAGCCTTACTCTGCATGATCCAATCACATATTACCAATCTACACACCATCGAATGGTAGCCATTCTTGAACTGTAACTTAGTGTTTACCTAATTACTGCAATGGATGATTATATTTATTCTGTTAACTATCTCCTGTTTCAGCTATTCAGGAGACTTGGAACAGAGCTGTATTTTTCCCTGTATTCTGCCATAATTACATCTTGATTTTTTAACTAACCAACTGTGTAGATAAATGGCTTCTATATGTATTTTATTTTTATATATACTGCTAATGTAATAGTAAAATGATAAAGATGAGCATGGCTTTTACATAAGGATGATGCACAGGTTTTTGAAAGCATTCCATAAAGGGTGTTGGGGGCTGCTGTAATGGTTAACGTGTTCATTTCAAAGACCTATGCCACAAGACTTGACTTATCCTTAGGCATTGCCTGAAAATTGGTTTTGTTTTTGATAATCTGCAGACTAATTACCTAGTATTTATTTGGGAAAATGTCTTTATAGCTGCTTTAGTTTTTGACATGGCTGGTAAAAGTTTTCAGGTCAGTCTACCATCTGAATAAAATAAAATAAATAATAAAATAAAAAAACTGTATGCTGCTAGTGCATTACGTATTTTGACAGTTTACTTCTGCAGATAAAATAAAAAAGAAGTACAGCAAACTATTCCTTCATTCATTTTTCTAACACTATTTATTATAGACATATTTTAGTAGATAGTGAAATCTGTACCCACTTATACAGGGGAGTACATTACTCCATATACCACTGCATAATGATGAATGTATTTATTTATTTATGATTTGTTGATGAGGACAGTCTGACTAGGACAGATCCTATTGTCAGCAAAGGCCCAGGGAGAAACTCTCCAGATGCATTCCTTTGGAATGTGGGAGAAAACCAGAGTACTCGGGGAAAACTCATGCGAAGGCAGGGAGGACATGCAGACTCCACATAGAAGGCACACCAGCTGAGAATTGAACCAGATAACTTCTTGCTGTGAATTCATTATACACTGTATGTCTTCATGCAAAGGTTTATATCCTTCAATACACTGAACATACCATGCTTCATTTATGCCATGGTATGGTTTATGGATGTTAGGCTCTATATCTTCTAGAGCATGGATGCTGCACATTTATGTTAAAAGCGCAGCAAAAAAAAATGATAAACACAAAGCAATTTCAACCAACACAGAAAACTGCATTGCTTGCTTCAGATGGATAAAGTTATTTATTGATTTTTTTAAACACATTTATTGATCTATCACTTTTAACACAGGCAAATTTACATTTATACAATAGTAATTAAACTGTGTTAAATTAACATTAACAAACATTATACTTCACATATATTGCTATATATCACATAACCTAAGCAACATTTATGGATAAAGTTATTAGTAAAGACTAAAATCTGATTAATCTATCAGAAATATCAAAATGTTTCAGTTTTTCTCCTTTGTTCTTACGAAGCTATAGCTATTAGTCTGATCATTCCCAAGTCTTTGCAAAATGTTTATCTTATATTTTGACATGTTATAGCATTGTTTCATTACTGTTAGAACTTACTACGCTCTATTACTGTCATATGCGATAGTTACTCATACTTGTGGTATCATTTTACATACACATCAGTTATTATGTACAAAATAGATGATGTGCATCACACTTCTGTGGCTTAGTGGGATTAAGCCCTGATTGCAACCCAGATGACTCAAAATTGATTAGAGGCCCACTGCTTGGGGAACTGAGTTGGGTGTGCGGTAAAAGAGCAGGTCTTTGTTGACTTTCTCACTCCCTGAGGGAGGGAGTAGGACTTCTGTTTGTGAGTTGACGCTCCCCTGATGACAGCAGCTCACTGTGATTGCAAGACAGATGACCTTTAAAAATTTGTTATTCAAAGGTAGGGCAGGTGATGACTGATGTTGAATGACGTCAGCAGCTCTGCCTGGCTGAAACATTCCAAAAACATCAGCTGTTTACAAGACAGCATATACGTTACTTCTAGGGACTCCACTCCTTGGAGGATGCAGCTCTGTGATGCTGCACTACACGTTTGTGTATATTATGGTTTGCGTGCACTCATCTGCCTTTCTTCCGATGTCATGTCAGGTTAGCTATGTTCCCTGCAGTAGCATCCCTTCAGTTATGAAGCAGATTAGCTCAGCTTCTGCCATTAGCACATCTCTGTTTATTGTACAATCAGGCCTCATATATGTTTGATTAGCCACACAACTTGTTATACAACAAACTCCTTGAAACACAGGTCTTGTGTATGGATACCAAATAAAGGTACTATTACATTAATATTATTTATTATAAAATGATTTGTTTGTTTATTTGCTTTTACTTATTTTAGGTGGTGTATAACATTTCTGTGACATTTCATTTACAATGTCTACAGTGCTGTAATGTTTGTATCCCATGTATATTTATATTAATGAGAATGTGTCTGTGATGTTTGGGTTTTTGCATATGTATTATGCAGTCAATAATTAAATATTATGGCACATAGCTGATCTGCACTACAGCAATTGTTCCAATGTGGCCTATTAAAACATATATTAGCATAAGTTCAAGTTTAGAATTTTGCAAAATATATGTTTAAATTTGCATGGTGGAGATATTGTAATTGCTACAGAGCTGGCTGAATATAAATGGATAAACTATTTTAGATCTGATACCTTACTTGGTTTGAACTCAGCTAATACTATTACACCTGTTTTGAGAGATAAGCAAGAAATTATTTGATGGTTTGTAAACATGTCTTTTAACAGTTTTTATAACTTTATGTATGATGTTATTTTGTCAATATTGTGTATAGATTTGATAGCATAGAAGAATTGTTTTTGATATTGCTTTATTTAGTCACATGTTTTATGCTGTATAATTATTGGCTGGCTGACTATTTAAATAAGGATGTTTTCATGATGTGTTTTATGCATTGCAAAAGAGCCTGTGTCTCGAAAGCTTGGCTGTTACTATTTTTATTAAATTTTACAAACGTGGGAACTTGGTGTATTTCATTGCTACAGTTCACATTTCAGATCATTAACAATTTCAGCTCGATGTTTACCACAGCAAGAGGTTCTCCGGTTTGATTCTTGGCTGCGGTGCCTTCTCTGTGGAGTCTGCATGTCGTCCCTACATTCATGTGAGTTTTCTCCAGTTTCTATGGTTTTCTCCTGCATTACACATTCCAAAGACATGCGTCTGGAGCATTTCTGTCAAGGCCTCTACTGAAAATGGCTCTGTCCCAGTTGGAACTTCCCCATTAAAAAAATGTTAAATATATTCCCTTCAAAAGACCTCTCCTCAAAATAACACCCCCACTCTCAAATTTAGTACAGTCTCCACAACCCACATACGTAAGTTACTCTCTAAACTTAAACCATGCACCCCTTCAGCCGACAAACTACCAGCTGAATATCTGCAACTAGCAGCAGCAGAACTAGCTTACCCAGTCTCCATCTTAATTAATAGAACAATAACCAAATCTACTATTCCTTCCTGCTGGAAAGTCTCCCATATCATTCCGCTGCATAAAGGAGGTAACACTAATGAACTTTCTAATTTCCGGCCTATAGCCCTACTATCTCCACTATCTAAAATTATGGAACGTTGTATACACCATCAACTCTTACATCATCTTTTGCAAAATAGCCTACTCGTAGACTCCCAACATGGTTTTAGGCCCTACCATAGTACTTCCACTGCCCTTCTCTCCTTCATAGACATGATCAACAAAAATCGCAATAACAACCTTTTCTCCTCTGCCTTATTCCTGGACCTCTCAAAAGCCTTTGATATGGTCAACCATCAACTTCTCCTAGAAACTTTGAAATCTCTCTCTCTTGACTCTTTTGCATTACAGTGGTTTGACTCTTATTTGAAAGATAGAAAACAAGCAGTCCTCTGGGACAGCCATTTATCCTCTCAGCTCCCAGTCACTATCGGTGTCCCTCAAGGATCCATCTTAGGTCCCCTCCTCTTCTCCATATTTATAAATAACCTGTCTACCTCACTCCCGACATCCACTTGTATTCAGTATGCTGATGATTCAACTCTCATCTGCTCTGCTTTATCTCCAGAAGAACTTCACTCTTCCACCCAAAATGTCTTTTCAGCAGCAGAAAAATGGTTCCAACATATCTGTCTCCTCCTTAATCCCAAAAAAAACAAATTATTACTTTTCACCCCAACCCTTAAATCTGCCCCAATCTCCTTTTCCATTGTGTCTGGCAATGGCACTATCATTAAACCTGATTGTTCCACTAAACTACTAGGCGTTACTATAGACAATCAACTAAACTTTGACTGTCACATTGATCTAACCATCAAGGCTGTTAATAAAAAGATAGGTGCCCTCTATAGACTTAAGCCCTTTCTTACTGCAACCACCAGAGTGTCTCTTGCCCAAACTCATCTCATCTCTACACTATTGTATGCCTCTCCTTCATTTATCAACATTTCAAAAGCTAATCTTCAGAAACTTGCCACAGCCTACCATAGTATTGCCAGGTTTGCTAAAGGTTCCCCATTCCGTACTCACCATTGTCTTAATCTCAAAACCTTAACTGGCTTGAACTTCAAAATCTAATTCTCCTACATCAATTAGTCATCATTTATAAAATTCTCCATTACCCCTCTAATACACCCATACTTAATAACCTCATTGCCCCATACAAAAATCTTACTTCCCTTCGCTCAGCCAGCAAACTTCTAGTAGCTACTCTCAAATCTCATAATAAAGCAGGTGACTCCTTATTTGCTAATGCTGTTGGCTCATACTGGAATAAACTTCCCATAGAACTGACCACTTTAGGCTCATCTCACCTTTTCAAAAAACAACTAAGAAACTATTTTCAATCCCACTGGCTATGTCCCTGCTCTAATCCTGACTGAGCTCAGCAAACAATCCCTCTCTACAGTCCTCTCCATTCACTTCTACTTGTCTCTATCACTACTTCTATCACTCTAGTGTAGTGCACCTAGCAACCCACCTGCTTATTAATTTTCCTATACTATCTATTCTCCTATACTTGATATATCACTGCAACCTGTTCATCTCTCCTTTATTTAGCCTATAGGCTGATCACTTCTGTGCAAATCTCTATCCTAAAACTAGTGCCCGGCACTACATGTTTTATCCTAATTTGTTATTGGTGTAAATACTTATAGACTCTTTATGTGTTACTATTTTCTCTCTTCCTCATTTTTAGCAGTCCTACTATTGCAATTTTTATGGGATTATGATTCCTCACTACTGTTTAGTTCTTGTTAAACTGCCTCTGCATTGTTACTATACTACATGAAAATGTTCCTTTATTTGCTTATATGTTTTGCATATTTTTTTTGTTTATTGTAAGTTACTAGTATATAGTGGAGCTTTTCTCCTCGGGCCTCTGCTGAAAATGGACATGTATCCAGCCAGACTAGCCCGGTCAACAAATGTAAAATAAAATAAAAATAAAAATATAAATAAATAAATATTTAGCCAGTCAACATTCTGAAACACTGATGGACTGAATGGGACTAATATTTATATTTCTCTGTAGATATATATATATATATATATATATATATATATATATATATATAGATATACACGCACACACACACACACACACACACACACACACACACACACACACACACACACACACACACACACACACACACACACACACACGTGTGTGTATGTGTGTACATACACATACACACACATACATGATTCTATTCATTAAATTCAGTATTTAGAAACATCGATGCACACTACTTCAGTGAATACAAATTTGTAAAATAAAAAAATCTCAACCCTATAATGACTGAAAAAAGAATCCAAACATTCCTTTGCCAATCAAAAAATAAATTTATAAATAAATAAATTAATAAAACCTAACAGTACATTTAGACATACTTTGTTGAGACTGTTAGGGAAAGTTTTTTTTTTTTTTTGTAAGGTATTTATTTCTTTATGATTTTATTAATTATAAGATAATCAACTGCGAGCAAGAAGATTTTCAATAAATTTATTCATGGTTTGAATTATAAGCATTTGTTTACTGAGATAATCCAACAGGGCACACAAAGTAACCTCTATTTATTGGACGCTTGGGGGTAAAAGCGCCAGTGCACACATAACATGAATTAATTTGAAAAACATTGCATTTGCATTTACAGTGGAATCATAAAGTTCAAAGAATACAGCATCATATACATATTCACAGTTGAAAACATGAAGTACATTGCATACATATATAAATAGTAGTTTCAGAAAATAAATTGTAAACAAACACATCATTTTATAGTGATAAGCTACAGGTGAATAATGATTTGGCAGATTCGGAGAAGGATCAGATAAGACAGTTTAGTCAGATGGTAAGAGGGGCAGTCAAGGAGGTGCATTTGTAAGAAGCTAATGAAAAGGGAAAGATAAATAGAAACTAAAAGATCAGCAAAAATAGAGGGTAACAGAGATGGAATACGACTAAAGTTACCATGAGACAGGGGTCCAGTTGCATAAATTTAATTTTAAAGGACTTATGGTGCTTGATTTGCCTATAGGCCAGAGGTAAGGAGGTAAGGAGTTCAAAAGTATTGAAAGATGTGTGGAATATAATGAGCTACACAGAGAGTTATTTGATTTTGTTATTTGGAAGAGTCATTTATCAGCAGTGCATAGTGATAGCGGCGGTAAATACTGTTGGAGTATATGACATAGGAAGAGACATTGGTCAGATCTAGTGCAAGTATTGAAGAAGTTTTCACGAGCTGTGGAAGCAAATAATAAGGTAATGAAATGTTTAAGGAAGAGGGTATGATATACTTACAAAGGATCAGTAAGGCCTTGTGATAGAGGTTGCTACAGGCAAGAAACTGGACTGATTTATTCAAGGCCTAGGACAAGTAAGTAAATGGGAGCTTCAGCACTAGTCTCTCAACTGTGGCACCTTGCCAGTTATTGCACAATGCTGAGAATATATCAAGGAAAAGATATATGCTACTTTATTTTGCATTTTTAGAGCTGGCTAACATTTTGTAAAGATGGCAGGCAGCAAAGAAGCTGATGCCTTATATGCAGGCAAGGATAGTAGCAAGCAGAAGCTATAATAACAGGAAGAAACTACTCTAATGTATAGTTTTGGAAAATGTCATTCCACTGATACCACTCTCACTGAATCTCATGTCAATGAGTTGTAACTCAACAAGTTGGTGGTCTTTGAGCTACAATTTATTGACACATAAGAAAAAAAGTAACCTCCATATCTTGGAGAATGGTGCAGTGTTCTAACATTTTCTGAATCATTAAAGACACTGAACTCTGAAAGAAGATGTGAGGAAATATTTTGGTGGTGAACCCTGATACAATCTATTCTGGACTAGACAGCCATCCATTGTAATATATGAGATTCCTGGAAATGGTTCAGCTTATAGGTACCGAGTATCTGATACAACATGAAGGCCGAATGGAATACAAGTATAGGAATATACCAAGGACCAGCACCAAGAACTAGCAGTGCACTATCAACCACAAACAATAGAATTTGACCTAGGTTTCGTCTTTAATCCAGACTTCTTCAGAACAAACATAAAATGAACCACACCCTTCCATTTTATAATGTACATACTTAATTGTATAATAAATTTAATTAAACAGTCAATCACTCACACTCCATTTTAAAGCAGCAACACACAAATAATACATACAAAAAAAACTGTTGGAATTATTACGAAAAAAGAAAAGGGCAAATATAAAGAAACTTATTCAAAAACGCACATAAAAGACTGACCATGTAACAGTTGAAATATATGAATATGTAAAATCATACGATTAAAAACAAACTTAAATATTCATGTTAGAAATAAAAAATATGTATATATTTATAAAAAAATATATATATAATAAAATATATATATATATATATATATATATATATATATATATATATATATATATATATATAATGTTGTATGTGATATGAGGCTAAAAACCAAAAATGTGCTTCAGCCTTAAAATCGGGGCTATACTAATATGGTCATTAAGACCAGGGTAAACAGTGGCATTCAACCTTAACTGCCATTTAGTTTCACACACGTCCAGATGGACATCAAGCACTGAACCCTGCACATCCTTACCAATTTTTTGAATGCCACAAAATTTAAATTCATGCTCATTATGAAATTCAATGTGTCTATAAAGGGCATTTGTCTTTCTCATATGTCTGATGTCCAAAATGTGTTCATTAATTCTGTCCCTAAAAGCCCTACTCGTTTTTCCAACATAAAAGACTGGACATTGGCAACACTTAGCCAAATAAACCAGATATTTTGTGAAACAATCAAAATGACCATACAATCTAATGTAAACCCCCCCCCCACCTGCAATTGAGGGTCAGTACACTGAATGTGGTGACACACACTGCATCTCCCACATTTAAAATTACCAACTCTCCTACTATTAGAAGTTGCTATGGCTTGACTACCCTTTTCTAACATCTGCTTAAAATATTTCCCTTTTCTAAACACACATTTGGGAACATTAAGCTTCTCCCATACTAGATTATCAAGTTGTAACAGTTTCCAATTACTCAAAACAATATTCCTAATGTTAATGGCATCAAAGGAATAAGTGGTGATAAAATAGATGTGAGAAAAAATGTTTCCGTCTAAGGGTACATTACAAGCATTTTGCACACATCCAGTACTATTTACCCCATTATTTAAGCTCACAGGACTAAATTTCATCCTTTCAATCAATAAAGGCCAATAAACACCTTCAACTCTCTTCTTCTTTACCTCATCAGCGATCAGCTTTAAAATGGAGTGTGAGTGATTGACTGTTTAATTAAATTTATTATACAGTTAAGTATGTACATTATAAATGGAAGGGTGTGGTTCATTTTATGTTTGTTCTGAAGAAGTCTGGATTAAAGATGAAACCTAGGTCAAATTCTGTCGTTTGTGGTTGATAGTGCACTGCTAGTTCTTGGTGCTGGTCCTTGGTCATTTCTTGTTTTTGTTCTGTTTTTTGGTCAATATGGAGAGTGTTGAATCTGGTCCAGACATCATGGGACTTTTGGAGCGTATCAACCAGGAATTAATTGACCATACTGCTCAAATCAAGCAGTTGGTGGACAAGCAGCAATGTGTATGATTTTGGGTCCTAGTGTGGGTTCCACTGAATTGCCTTCCACCCAAGTTGCTTCTAGGAGTTCTTCCAGTGCTGGAACTAATATGGGTCCTACAGAGGTGAATACTGGAGTGGGGACACTAGGTCCAGTAAGGAGGACTAATGGTGTGGTTACCGCTTGTGAGAACTTGGACCCTTTGCAATGGAGGTCTAACAAATATAATTTTCAGCATGAATCACTGGCAGTTAATTCTGCCAGATCTGCAGCTAAATCAGTAACTGAACGCTTAAAAGATTTTGATAAGAAGCTGTTTGCTATGAAAAAATTACAGATTGAAAATTCTTATTTGCATAAAAATATTGAGTTGGGTCTGGTTCCATGAGGGTTGAGAGCTTGGAAGTATCCTAATGGTGTTGAAAGGAAGGAAGAAATGATCGAAAAGATCCACCAATGATATGATAGAACTGGGCTAGAGTTGCTGAAATTAATTATTAAATATAATGATCAATCAATTGCTCATTTATTGTCTGAATTGGAGGGCGAAAATGAGTTTATTATGGCTGACTTCAATTTTGAACATTACCACACTAATTATACTAATATGTTGGCCAGTATTGACTCTCAATGTGCGGTCATTTATGAGAGAAAATCTCATAAAATAAGTTGTGACATTAATGAATATAAATTCAAGAAAGTTTATCCACTTTCCTTCGGTAATCGCAGTGTTCGTGAGCGGCCGACCAATCAGGAGCCTGTAAATGGCCCGGAAGTGATGGCGAATGACGAACATTTTAATAACTCGGCAGAGGGGGTTGGGTCATCTGTGGATAATGGTTCGAGATGGGCTGAAAGGCTGAGGAGTCGTGGGCAAGCAGGCCAACAACAGTATGATAATAATCGTAATGATTATCTCAAGCAGGGTGCGAGACCAAAGGGGAATTCTTCTTCTTTTTTACTGCAACAGCGGAACATGGGGAAGAATGGTTGGAAGAAGTGTTTTTGAATAAACGTGGTGAAGTTTCAAGTGCCATTTTTTGTTTGTCACCAAATAATGACACTTTTGAATTTTATGGTGTTAATTTATATTCCCCTATGGGTGACACTGGAGCAGGATTGTGTTCAGTAAAAACTGGACTTGAAATGGACCATGTGAGTAGTTATTCATACGTGTGCAAAAAATGTGGTAGTGATAGCAATTGTGTTTCAGACCTTAATATGTCCATGTCCGATTTTGTGGAAAGTAAAGCTGATGGTTGTAGTGATGTCAATCTGTGTTCAAATGGGGCTGATGTGTTTGTCATTAACCATTCATTGGCCCAGTCAGTGCTCAACGTATCGGCTGAGGCAGCTGGTGGTATTGCTAATAATTCCATGTATCAAACTAATTATGAAATTGATGAAAATTGCATTGATGTACAGATTTTTAATGTGGTTAGTAATACAGTGTGTATTCAAGGTGGAGTCAATGATGGGTTTGACGGCAATAATGTATATAGTGAAGGGGAGGTTACTAAGCCTGAAAATGATGGCGGCACTTTTGATAGCAATTCTTTGTCTTTTGACCGGTTGGTTGATTATGATCAAGAAGGGACTATTATAGATTTAAGTTTGTACCCATTGCCTGAATTTTGTTTTGGAACAAATGATTTAATTGAGCAAGTGGGTGGGTCCTTTGATTCATCAAATTATTCCGAAGGTTATGGTGAACAGTTAACTCAGTTAATCGGAATTATTGAAGGACAGCCGGTGCTTGATAATTTAAATTCCATTAGTGGGCCGGTAATTGTATGTAATAGTCATGGGGACTATAAGGTATATAATTATTCGAGTAAGGTCATAAGTAAAAGGCATGCTGAATTATTATCTAAATGGCTTACTTTTGTACCCCTGGCAAGGGGTAATTTATGTGAAATACTGATTGACCTAAAGCTACTAACCAGGAAAATGAATTTGAAGTTAATGTTTCAGGATCCTATGGTTGGTAGAAGTGAATTATTAAGGACACCTAGTAAGTATGTCCCCCCCACCAACAGTATCGTAGGACTTTTTGAAAAAATATGTGAGTTGGAAATTAGGGAATACATGAGTCAAAGGAATGTGAGAAGTAGAGGCAGAATGTTCGAAGAGGTTAATAATTTAACTAAGGAAGAATCTGTCCTGTTAAGTGACTTAATTAATGATAGATCTATTCGAATCATGAAACCCGATAAGGGTAGTGGGACAGTTGTAATGGATAGGAATGATTATTTTGATCATATGTTGACAATGTTGAACGGTGATGGCTATGAGGAAAGTAGTTTAAATCAAGTCAATATTGCTTATTCTAAGGTGGACCTTCTAATTGAAGATTTACTAATGCAAGGACAAATTGATGAGTCTGAATACTTCTTTCTTAAAAATGAATACCCTGTGATTAGTAGTATTTTCGGTATCCCAAAAATACGTAAGGGCTTAGAGGATGTAAAATTTAGGCCCATTGTGGATGGTAAGCATATCAAGACATGCTTCATAAGTACATTTTTAGATTTCCAGTTGCAAAAAGGGATAAAAGTTTTTAATTACATCACCAAGGATTCTTGGGATTTCTTGGAGAAACTAAAGATGGTGGAGATTAATAACAATACTATTTTGGTCACAATTGATGTAGTCAATTTGTTTTCTGTCATTCCTAACAATTTTGGTTTAGATTGGTTAGAGTCTCCGACTCTCAACTTGTTAAAACTCAGTTATATAGCCAGGACCGTATTAATACATTTATATCCCTAATGGAAGTAGTTTTAGACAATAATTACATTTTTTTGAAGGGCATTATTTTAAGCAAATCATGGGTGTAGCTATGGGGGCCACATGTGCCCCCGTTTATGCCAATTTTATTATGACATATTGGGAGCAGGAATTCATCTTTTCCAGTAGCTTCTATTCTTATATTCGGTTCTGCACCCGTTTTTTTGGATGATTTATTTATTGTGTGGGATGGTAGTGTGGAAGAATTAAAGGTTTTTTATTGAATATATCAACAATACAGTGTATTTTTTGAAGTTTACCTACACTTATAGTGCCCAGGACATAACCTATTTGGATGTTAGTCTAAAAATTGATCCAGAAAAATGTGTTTTGAAGTCTAATATTTATAGGAAACCTACCTTTTCGAATTCCTATCTTTGTTATTCTAGTTGGCATCCTGCCCACCAGAAAAAAAGCTATCATCAAGGGTCAGATGGTCAGGGCCGCTAGAATGGTCAGTGATGATCTCAATTTTTTAATGGAGATTGAGTTAATTAGTGACATGTTTATTAAGAGGGGGTATCCAGTTGAGATGTGTCTTGCTATCGCTGATGAGGTAAAGAAGAAGAGAGTTGAAGGTGTTTATTGGCCTTTATTGATTGAAAGGATGAAATTTAGTCCTGTGAGCTTAAATAATGGGGTAAATAGTATTGGATGTGTGCAAAATGCTTGTAATGTACCCTTAGATGGAAATTTTTTTTCTGACATCTATTTTATCACCACTTATTCCTTTGATGCCATTAACATTAGGAATATTGTCTTGAGTAACTGGAACTGTTACGACTTGATAATCTAGTATGGGAGAAGCTTAATGTTCCCAAATGTGTGTTTAGAAAATGGAAATCTTTTAAGCAGATGTTAGAAAAGGGTAGTCAAGCCATAGCAACTTCTAATAGTAGGAGAGTTGGTAATTTTAAATGTGGGAGATGCAGTGTGTGTCACCACATTCAGTGTACTGACCCTCAATTGCAAGTGGGGGGGGGGTTACATTAGATTGTATGGTCATTTTGATTGTTTCACAAAAAATCTGGTTTATTTGGCTAAGTGTTGCCAATGTCCAGCCTTTTATGTTGGAAAAACGAGTAGGGCTTTTAGGGACAGAATTAATGAACACATTTTGGACATCAGACATATGAGAAAGACAAATGCCCTTTATAGACACATTGAATTTCATAATGAGCATGAATTTAAATTTTGTGGCATTCAAAAAATTGATAAGGATGTGCAGGGTTCAGTGCTTGATGTCCATCTGGACGTGTGTGAAACTAAATGGCAGTTAAGGTTGAATGCCACTGTTTACCCTGGTCTTAATGACCATATTAGTATAGCCCCGATTTTAAGGCTGAAGCACATTTTTGGTTTTTAGCCTCATATCACATACAACATATATATATATATATATATATATATATATATATATATATATATATATATATATACATTTTTTTATTACATATATATATTTTTATAAATATATACATATTTTTTATTTTTAACATGAACATTTAAGTTTGTTTTTAATCGTATGATTTTACATATTCATATATTTCAACTGTTATGTGGGCAGTCTTTTATGTGTGTTTTTGAATAAGTTTCTTTATATTTGCCCTTTTGTTTTTTCGTAATAATTCCAACAGTTTTTTTGTATGTATTATTTGTGTGTTGCTGCTTTAAAATGGAGTGTGAGTGATTGACTGTTTAATTAAATTTATTATACAATTAAGTATGTACATTATAAAATGGAAGGGTGTGGTTCATTTTATGTTTGTTCTGAAGAAGTCTGGATTAAAGACGAAACCCAGGTCAAATTCTGTTGTTTGTGGTTGATAGTGCACTGCTAGTTCTTGGTGCTGGTCCTTGGTCGTTTCTTGTTTTTGTTCTGTTTTTTTGTCAATATGGAAAGTATAGGATTATGACTGGATCTATGACTGTAACCTGCTTATTATATATTTGAGACATGAATGCCAAGAAATTCACCAAGAAAGCGAAACTCAAGAAGTGAATTTTTTGGCATCATTTTCGAGAACACTGAGAACATATAATGTTAGGCTATGATTGGAGATCTGATCATAATTGTTTGTAGTGCATGGAGATTTATTTGCTCCATGTACTTTTTGTTACAGAAAAAAAGGGTAAAAGTGCAAAGTGTTTTGCTGCCTTTAGGATCCAGTAAAGCATTTAGTGACTGCTGTCAAGCAGACAGCTGGACATATCTGTGCATTATTTTGAAATAAAGTTAGGGGCAGATCACAGGAATAGACAGCAAGCAAAAAAAATGGTTTGAATTCCTCTGCAGTCATTTGCTAGCCAGCATCATCAATTTTTAGTGTGATACCCAAACTTAAGACAGTTTAGGGAATGCTTATCCATTGTTAAGATCCGGTCTTGCATTACTGAAGCACTTACCTTGTTTCTTTTTTCTCAGTATTGCAGTATAATCACAGCACTCCATTCATTGCAACTCAGTTTACATCCGATACTTATTCTGCTTTTATATATGCTTATCACACCCCCCCAGTTACTTACAGTATTTTACTCTACTCCCTGCTGCTTGCTGGTAGGCTAACTGCTTTATTTTCCCCGTTACTATTTACTTTGCTTTATTTTCCCTGTTACAATTTACTTAGTCAGTCTTGCTTTGCATCTAAATGTTAGTACTTACTATTTGCATTGACTGCTTATCGCAGCTAACCTTTTCTATGAAGACCATGGGTGAAATTCATAAAAGTTAATGCAAGGTGTAGTCTATGTGTATACATCGTAGTAACCTTTTTTAATTCAGAGATAGCCTAACGTTGTGCTGTGTGTGGCATGAATACATGTAGGGCTGGATTCATGGCCATGCTGTATGTGGCAGTCTTGGGGGGAGATGTATGCTAATTAGCCATGTGCTGTCTTTCTTTTCTGAAACCACCTCTAGGAAGGCACCTATTTGTAGATCAGCACAGTCAGCTCTTCCTTGTAGTGGCTGTGGACATGACCAAAAAAGCTGTGTTCATCTACCAATATGTAATCTAGTACTGTAAACAAGGTGGAGGTAAACAGTGACCACCAGGCATACGGCACTTGTACCATAATGACACTTAAACTATTACTAGGATCAGGGGTGGGGAAGCACTTAAACTAGTATGGAGATCAAGCAATGGGTGAACTACTAGATAGTGAAAGAGTAGACAATGCAGGGATAGGTATGGGAACTGTGGTATGTGTGTGTCTGTAGTCGAATGTGTACTTGTGTATGTGGGAGAATGACTGGGAGATGCCTATGTCTAAACAATGTGGCAACAGTATGATAGTAACTGCAATTCAAAGATATACAAATTAGCTGATAAACTATTTATTGATTCATTCTTAGTGCAATACACTTTGATGTATTTTAACAGAAATTAATATACATACTCACCAATACATGGGTGTACATTACTCCATATACCCCTGCGTAATGATGCATTTATTATACACTTTATGTCTTTATACACTGGGTAATATCCTTCAATACACTGAACAGCCCATGATTCATTTATGCGATGATACTCTTCATTTATGTTACGAGTAACATTCTGTAGATCATGGATTCTGCACATTTCTGTTTGAAACACAACAAGAAAGAAATAATGATAAGAGAAAACCATTATTATTTAGAACATAATTATTTATTTCAGAGATAACAATATTTATAAAAATTAAAATCTAATTAATACGCCAGCAATATCAGACTGCTTCCATTTTTCTGCTCACTCATTTTGGAACTGATATTAATACCGTGCTTCATCACGAGTGTTCAAAGTAAGTTAAACTTTACGATTCCCTTGTCTTATAATTGCTTCCTTGCCATTAGAAGTTTATGCTTTTTACTAATTGCTAATCATTCTGTCAGAATTCTCTAAATGCAAGAAATAGTCATTATTTATATCATATGTCATATTGCAAAAGACACAGCTACAGAATTTTACAGAATTCATTCCTTTCTTGCACTGCTAGTACCTCTGCAGCAACAGTGAACTATAGTGGTGCCAACTAAAAGTAAGGACACTTACTAATGCCAATCATAATAAACAGTGGTGCCAACTAACAGTAAGGACACTTATTAATGACAGTCATAATAAACAGCTAAATGTAAATGTTAGTTCAAATATCCTTAAGTGAATACAATTAGCAATTTGATACCCTTGATCAGAATAATGGTTTCATTTGTGCAGGACAGCACACAATATATCATTCCACATCCCAACCACATGTAAAAAGTTAAAGTGGCAAACCTCTAAATTACCAATTGGTGTGGATGTTCTGTGTGTGTGTGTGTGTGTGTGTGTGTGTGTGTGTGTGTGTGTGTGTGTGTGTGTGTGTGTGTGTGTGTGTGTGAGAGAGAGAGAGAGAGAGAGACGATGTATTTGTATATTCTGAGAAAAATGAGTATTCTTTCCAGGAACAGTTCCTAGTTTGATTCCCAATGAGTGTTGGGATACATTTGAGGTCTACAACAATCCTGAGTAAGACGAAGCAGTTATCAGAAATTGAATTGAACTGAATGAATAAATGAATGAATGAATTAATGAATGAATGAATGAATCAATCAATCAATCAATTAATTTAAAGGTGTTTCACTGTTTGCTCAGAATGTCTTGCAGAGCAAAACACTCAAAGAAAGCAGTTTTGGACAGAGAAGGACAACATGGCTGTTCAGGTTAGACTTTCTTTTTCTAGACTGAACTTTAATATTCAGTAGTTTTCATCTGAAAGAAAACAACATAAAATACATATTAGATAGATAAATGATATATTGAAATGTAGATATAAACCTGTATGTGTGGATATATAATATGAGGACTGTGGGCATGAAATGTGTGAGAATGGATGAAACAAGGACAAAGGGAATATTGAAAGGATCAGGGAAAATAAAGAATAATGAGAGGGTTGGATTTAACAGCTACAGAAGACTTGCAGATAGACCAAATTAACACAACAAAAACAGAGCAAAGAGAAAGATGCTTATTGGAAATCATTGGAAAGAAAATAAAGGAATGAAAATAAACAATAAAATTGGCTTACAAAAGGCTGACTAAAAGTAGTTGGTAATAACTGAGTTACATCTGTCATTCCAGAGTGCTGTGGAAAGCCAAGGAAAATATATTTGTCTTCATTGTTTCTTCTCTAGTCAGAATCATATAATTTCTGCTTCTGAACACAGGTAAATCATTGACATTGTGACTTCTGATTGTAAACAAAGGTACAAATCCCTCATTATCTAAATTCCCAACTACCTTATAAATATCCCTGCAACAGTAAGCCAGGTATAGTTCTCAGTTTCTGAAACATAAATAGTAGAACATATCTTGCAAATAATATAGTGCTCATTGCTAGATATATGCAAAACTCAAATTTGGGGTAATCCTACACATACATTTAGAAGTTTTTGCAGGCCTCTTTTCACCAAAAGATTACACTGCCCATGTGGACAGTAATAGGTGAGTGTGGACTACTTTATAAAATAGAAATGCCAATGATGTATTTGTGATACTGTAATTAAATGGTATCATAATCAGAATGTTTTTTGCTGTTTCTCCTTTGAGGTTCCTGGTTGTGCATCATATCACTGAGTGCTGGCTCCCAGGAGTGATTTGTCTATTCTGCTCTACTGTGGGGGATATATTTTGATGATACATAGGTTCATAGGTTCATAGGTTGATACTAGGCTATCTGCCCTAGGTATTTATACGCCTAGCCAGAGTGTGTTTGGCTTTTGCCACCCTTTTAGATTATTTGACTGTGCCTCTGTATAGTAGGTCACAGAAGATAGCCCTTCTAAGGTTAGTTTACTGTGCCTCTGTCTAGTAGGGACACAGAGGAGATCCCAGGGGTAAACCTACAATCACCCATCCATTCAAGATTTCTCTTGAAGAGGGTCATTGAGGGGCTCTGCCTAACATGGATTGGGATTTTGTTCCAGAGTGAGGGGAGCCTCTGGGATATGAATCTGTCCCTCCAGCATGTCCTGTTTATTTCTGTGCTGAGGTTTAAGTCCCTGGAGCATGTAGCTCTAAGGGATTTGGATTTCCTGAGGTGGAGCATATCCATTAATTCTGGGTTGGACATGGCTTTATACGTCAGGCACAGATCGCCTCTGAGTAGGCGGTAAGCAACTGAGTAGAGCTGGAGTTTCTTTAGCCTAACTGCGTAGGGCATCTGTTTGAGTCCCTTGATCCTCTTGGTGAGGTACATTTGGGATCTTTCCAGTTGCTGCAGGTGTCGGATAAGGTACATCCCAAATGGGGAATTGTATTCAATTATGGGCCTGATAAGTGATGAGTAGAGGGGCACAATGACCTCTGTTGATCTAGATGTGAACCCTTTCGTGATAAGGATGCTTGTGTCAGCCGGCGAGTCGATTATGGCACCCAGTTTGCAGTCATCTGCGAACTTGGTCAGCCATAGTCCTCCCGTGTTAGCCTGTACCTCAGAAATATATACCGAACAAGAGAGGTCCCAGGACTGAGCCTTGTGGGATGCCACTTGTAACTTGTTTAGAGTCTGACATGGCACCTGCAATTCTGACCATGTGGGTTCTATCCTGGAGCCAGTTTGCAACCCATCTTGTGACATAGGGGTTGATATTTAAGCTGGTGAGCTTATTTATGATGCCCGAGTGGGGTATTGTGTTGAAGGCTTTTGCAAGGTCCAGGTAGGCTGTGTGGACTACCTTCCCTTCATCTATGGCATTGGTGACTGTTTCAAAGAAGTTGATCAGGTTTAAGAGGCAAGATCTGCCTTTAACAAAGTCAAATTGGGTAGGAGCCAGTGTTTGGAGTTTCCCAATGTCTTTTTTTATGAGTTCCATGATGATACGCTCCATAGCTTTGCAGACCAGGCTAGTCAGGCTTATAGGGTGATAGTTTCCGGGGTCTGTTGTGGCACCACCTTTGTGGAGTGGGACCACTGTTGCTGTATGCCATTCTTTGGGTACATATCCTGTAGTAAGGCTGAGATTGAACAGTGACTTTATGTGAGGGTTCAGTTCTTCTTGGAGCTTGTGTAAGATGCAGCCTGGGACACCGTCCAGTCCCACTGATGCTGTGTTTTTTGCTTTGGACAGGGCAGCTCTCACCTGTGCATCTGTGATGTCAGGGAGGAATACTCTGTTGGGATAGACATTTGCTCTTTTGGGGGTGAAGGGGGGGAGAAGTTTGCACTGAACCTGTCTGCCAGGATGTTGGCAATGTCTGTGGGTTCAGTGTATTTTTTCTCATTTTGCACTAACTCAAGAGCATATCTGGGAGTTGCCACCCAGGTTCCTGACATAACTAAAGAAGGCCTTGTGATTTTCTTTAGCGTCTTGTGCGATTTTCTTTCAAAACTGGCCTTAGATGATTTTATGAGGGATCGTAGTTTCTTGCTAGTACTGATCAGAGATGCCTTCCCTTTTAGGGATTTTGCTCTATCATGTAATAGCTTCCTTCTTCTGTTGTATAGCCTGTTTATGGCTGGGGTCCACCAGACAGGTCTCCTGCCTTTGGAGGAGTGAGTCTTGGTTTTGTTTGGGATAGCACGATCCATGCATTCCTGTAGGTGTCCATAGATTGCGTTTGTAAAGGATTCTGTGGTTTGGGCCGTATTTTCCAATGGCCTGGGGGCTTTGAAGGATTCCACCTTGGATTTGAGAAGTGTGAAGTTTGCTTTTGAGAAGTTCTTCACCATAATTTCCTTGGCTGGGGGTGGGGACGGGATATGGATGTCCAGTGAGATTAATTTATGGTCAGATCTTACCAATGAGGGGTATACCTCTGGTATGGAACATAGAGTCCCCATGTTGGTGATGATCAGGTCCAGTATGTTTTCCCCTCTTGTGGGAGTGGTGACCAGTTGTTCCATAGCATTTGAGTTTATAAATTCTAGGAACCATTGGGCGAGGGTGTTGGGGCTTGAGTAGTTCTCCCAGTCTATGTTTGGGTAGTTGAAGTCACCCAATATAATGGTGTTTGGAGAGACCTTTATATTCTCCAGTGTTCTCAGGAAAGCCGAGTGGGGTTCCTGAGTTTGGGAGGGTGGTCTGTAGCAGGCTACAAACTGAAAGGCAGTTTTGTCCACTGTTAGTTGCACATGGATGGTCTCTGATGCTTCGTGCAGTGCCACTAACCTGGAGGTGTGGGTATCTTTGATGAATATGGATACTCCCCCTACTTTTGTGGTTCAGTCTGAGTTTTGGGGCTGAAAAGCATGGTATGAGGTATAACCTGGTAGTGCTGGGGTGCTCTCGGGAGCCTTGAACCAGGTTTCTGTTACTACACAGATATTGATATTCTCCATACTGAGGAGAGCCTTGAGTGCATGCATCTTAAGGTTAAGACTTCTGGCATTGAGCAGCATTACCCTTAGTTTCTTTTTCCTTGTGTTGTCTATGTAGGTGGGTTTGTCTTTTGAGCCTTGCCTAAAAAAGGCACTATGGGGGTGGCAAAGGCCTTAGCCAGTATTCGAAAGCCCAGGGGTGACAGGTGCAAGCCGTCCCTAGCGAAGCAACGTGGCTTGTCGAGCATGTCATCCCAGGCTGACAGACACTGGATCCCCTTTGAATGACACCAATACTTTAGCCAATTGTTAAAATTGATCATTTTGTCTTTATACTGTGGCATCATTCTTGGTGAGGGTAAGATGCTACTCAAGGTCAGAGTCATACCGGCCTGGGCTACATGCTCAGAGAGCTCCTTTATGTCTCTTTTCATGTAGTTCAGGGAGATACATCTCAGGTCATTCAAACCAGCATGGACAATGATGGAGTCATATTTGTACTTGCTTTGGAGTGACCTGAGTGCCTGTGTTATGTGGCAGATCCTGGCTTTTGACAGGCAGCTCACCATGACCTTCTCCTTGTTCAGCCTGGTGAGTGGTATGTCAGTGTGTCTGACAATAGCGTCACCTATTACAAGTGTATTAGGTGTCTTGTTTAGCCTTAAGGGCTGTGACTGTCTGGCACACTCACTTTGTGAACTATGTGATACGTGGGTATTGTTGTGTGGTAGCGGTTGCTTGGATGTCTGCTTTGGAGGACTCTGCTGCTTAGGCAGATTTTTATTTAGAGCATCCAAGTATGTTTTTGTGTGTTTATGTGTTTGGTTTGCTGTTGCGATAGGTCTATGTGAGACTGGATTTGTGGTGTGTGTGGTTACCTTCTCCTCCTGACTGACTTTGCCAGTCCTGGGTTGAGAGAGCTCAGCCTCCAGTTTGGCTATATAGTTGCATCTCTCGCATATATTTGAGTTTGTTGGGAGGAGGAGAGGGTTGTCTGTGTACATAAGGCAGTTGTAAAATTGTCTCAAGAGTCCCAGATTCAACAGATGAACTGGAGAGTATACCCGAAACTGACCTTTGGACATGTCTGGATAGTATAATGAATGACTTTTTTGACTGATCAGAAAGGATCTATAGGGTGTTAAGTACTTAAAAAAGAGTATAAGAGGGTGTAGTGCTTAAGTTTATTGGTGTTTTGCTTATAAGATTACTTATAAGAGCAAGTGCAATGCTAAAAAATGAGAAAAAAGTGCTTCCTTTGAGATTTAGATCAGTTCTAAGGGAAAAAGTGAAGAGCAGACTTTATGGAGCCGATAATAGTTTCAACCACTTTAGGCAGCACTGCCCGATGCTGCGCTGTGCACAAAATCGCTCAAACCCATCCTAAAGCAGGTTTTTAAGCAGAGGACTTGAAAGAGCTAGGAATTAGCCCAAAATGGCCAATAAACAAATAGTTTCTGGGCTGAGACCACTCCTCCAGGGACAGATAGGCTGCTCAAAGCTCCCCACTCTCACTGGTGAACAGAGAAGCTTCCTCCTATCCAAGTAAGGATATGGGCAACACAGGAACCTGTACAAAAGTCCAGAATCCAGCAACCCTGAATTCAGGACTATTGTAGTTTAGAAAATGTGGGAAACAAGGATTTTTTTTTTTTTTAAGACAGATAGCAGGAAAATACAGTAAATGCTTAACACAGTCTAGAGCACTTGAGTGAGCAGCCTCAACAGTTAAATTAAACAAAAACAGACGATATTAAAGTGCAGGTAGCAAAAATGCAATAACAAGCTTTTTTTAGGTAAAACAGCAGTTTCAGACTCGCTTTTCAGTGAGAATATGCAGTTGCTAGAGTAAAGGCAGTAGAAAATACTTATATCAGGTAGCAGTCAATCTTCTTCGTCTCTCTGCTGCTAGCACCACTCTGCAGGACCACGAGGAGCTTTGCTGAGTCGGTACATGCGCAAAAACCGTGCCAAGTGGGTTTTTAAGCAGGGGACTTAAAAGAGCTAGGAATTAGTCCAAAATGGCCAATAAACAACTAGTTTCTGGGCTGAGACCACTCCTTCAGGGACAGATAGGCTGCTCAAAGCTCCCCACTCTCACTGGTGAACAGAGAAGCTTCCTCCTATTCAAGTAAGGATATGGGCAACACAGGAACCTGTACTAAAGTCCAGAATCCAGCAAACCTGAATTCAGGATGATTCTATTTTAGAAAAGGTGGGAAACAAGGATATCTATATCTATCTATATTTATATATATATATATATATATATATATATATATATATATATATATATATATATATATTTGTTTTTATTTTTTTTTGAGAGACAGATAACAGGAAAATACAGTAAATGCTTAACAGAGGGTAGCGCACTTGAGTGAGCAGCCTCAACAGTTAAATTAAGCAAAAACAGATGATTTTAAAGTGCAGGTAGCAAAAATGCAATAACAAGCTTTTTTTAGATAAAACAGCAGTTTCAGACTCGCTTTTCAGCGAGAATATGCAGTCAATAGAGTTAAGGCAGTAGAAAATACTTATATCAGGTAGTAGTCACTTTTCATCTCTCTGCTGCTAGCACCACTCTGCAGGACCATGAGGAGCTTTGCTGAGTTGGAACAAGCGCAAAAACCGCACCAAGCGAGTTTTTAAGCCGGGGACTTGAAAGAGCTAGGAATTACCCCAAAACGGCCAATAAACAACCAGTTTCTGGGCTGAGACCACTCCTCCAGGGACAGATAGGCTGCTCAAAGCTCCAACTCTTATTGGTGAACAGAGAAGCTTCCTCCTAATCAAGTAAGGATATGGGCAACACAGGAACCTGTACTAAAGTCCGGAATCCAGCAAACCTGAATTCAGGACTATTCTAGTTTAGAAAAGACGGGAAACAAGGATATTTTTCTCTTTTTTTTTTTTTTCTTTTTTAAGACAGATCGCAGAAAAATACAGTACATGCTTAACACAGGCTAGCACACTTGAGTGAGCAGCCTCAACAGTTAAATTAAACAAAAACAGACGATTTTAAAGTGCAGGTAGCAAAAATGCAATAACAAGCTTTTTTTTGGTAAAACAGCAGTTTCAGACTCACTTTCAGTGAGAATATGCAGTCGTTAGAGTAAAGGCAGTAGAAAATACTTATATCAGGTAGCAGTCACTCTTCTTCGACTCTCTGCTGCTAGCACCACTCTGCAGGACCACGAGGAGCTTTGCTGAGTCAGAACAAGCGCAAAAACCACACCAAGTGGGTTTTTAAGCAGGGGATTTGAAAGAGCTAGGAATTACCCCAAAATGGCCAATAAACAACTAGTTTCTGGGCTGAGACCACTCCTCCAGGGACAGATAGGCTGCTCAAAGCTCCCCACTCTCACTGGTGAACAGAGAAGCTTCCACCTATCCAGGTAAGGATATGGGCAACACAGGAGTCTGTACTAAAGTCCAGAATCCAGCAAACCTGAATTCAGGACTATTCTAGTTTAGAAAAGGCGGGAAACAAGGACATTTTTTTCTTTTTTTTTTCTTTTTTAAGACAGATAGAAGGAAAATACAGTAAATGCTTAACACAGGCTAGTGCACTTGAGTGAGCAGCCTCAACAGTTAAATTAAACAAAAACAGACGATTTGTGCATGTAGCAAAAATGCAATAACAAGCTTTTTTTAGGTAAAACAGCAGTTTCAGACTCGCTTTCAGTGAGAATATGCAGTCGCTAGAGTAAAGGCAGTAGAAAATACTTATATCACATCAAGCGAGTTTTTAAGCAGGGGCTTAAAAGAGCTAGGAATTACCCTAAAACGGCCAATAAACAACTAGTTTCTGGGCTGAGACCACTCCTCCTGGGACAGATCGGCTGCTCAAAGCTCCCCATTCTCACGGGTGAACAGAGAAGGTTCCTCCTATCCAAGTAAGGATATGGGCAACACAGGAACCCTTGCTAAAGTCCAGAATCCAGCAAACCTGAATTCAGGACTATTCTAGTTTAGAAAAGGCGGGAAACAAGGATATTTTTTTCTTTTTTTTTTCTTTTTTAAGACAGATAGCAGGAAAATTCACTAAATGCTTAACACAGGCTAGTGCACTTGTGTGAGCAGCCTCAACAGTTTAGAAAAGGCTGGAAACAATGATAATTTTTTCTTTTTTTTTTTCTTTTTTTTCTTTTTTTAAGACAGATAGCATAAATTAGAGTAAATGTTTAAGACAGGCTAGCGCATTTGAATGAGCAGCCTCAATAGTTAAATTAAACAAAAACAGACGATTTTAAAGTGCAGGTAGCAAAAATGCAATAACAAGCTTTTTTTAGGTAAAACAGCAGTTTCAGGCTCGCTTTTCAGTGAGAATATCCAGTCACTAGAGTAAAGGCAGTAGAAAATACTTATATCAGGTAGCAGTCACTCTTCTTCATCTCTCTGCTGCTAGCACCACTCTGCAGGACCACGAGGAGCTTTCCTGAGACGGATCATGTGCAAAAACCGCGCCAAGCGGGTTTTTAAGCAGGGGACATGAAAGAGCTAGGAATTACCCCCAAACGGCCAATAAACAACTAGTTTCTGGGCTGAGACCACTCCTCCAGGGACAGATAGGCTGCTCAAAGCTCCAACTCTCATTGGTGAAGAGAGAAGCTTCCTCCTAACCAAGTAAGGATATGGGCAACACAGGAACCCGTACTAAAGTCCAGAATCCAGCAAACCTGAATTCAGGACTATTCTAGTTTAGAAAAGGTGGGAAACAAGGATATTTTTTTCTTTTTGATTTTTTTTTTCTTTTTTAAGACAGTTAGCAGGAAAATACAGTAAATGCTTAACACAGGCTAGTGCACTTAAGTGAGCAGCCTCAACAGTTAAATTAAATAAAAACAGACGATTTTAAAGTGCAGATAGCAAAAATGCAATAACAAGCTTTTTTTAGGTAAAACAGCAGTTTCAGACCTGCTTTTAAGCAAGAATATGCAGTCACTAGAGTAAAGGCAGTAGAAAATACTTATATCAGGTAGCAGTCACTCCTTTTCATCTCTTTGCTGCTAGCACCACTCTGCAGGACGACGAGGAGCTTTGCTGAGTTGGAACAAGTGCAAAAACCGCGTCAAGCGAGTTTTTAAGCAGTGGTATGAAAGAGCCAGGAAGTACCCCAAAACAGCCAATAAACAACTAGTTTCTGGGCTGAGACCACTCCTCCAGGGTCAGATAGGCTGCTCAAAGCTCTTTACTCTCACTGGTGAACAGAGAAGCTTCCTCCTATCCAAGTAAGGATATGGGCAACAGAGGAATCTGTACTAAAGTCCAGAATCCAGCAAACCTGAATTCAGGACTATTCTAGATTAGAAAAGGCGGGAAACAAGGATTTTTCTTCTTTTTTTTTTTTCTTTTTTAAGACAAATAGCAGGAAAATACAGTAAAATGGTTAACACAGGCTAGCACACTTGAGTGAGAAGCCTCAACAGTTAAATTAAACAAAAACAGATGAATTTAAAGTGCAAGTAGCAAAAATGCAATAACAAGCTTTTTTTAGGTAAAACAGCAGATTCAGACTCGCTTTTCAGTGAGAATATGCAGTTGCTAGAGTAAAGGCAGTAGAAAATGCTTATGTCAGGTAGCAGTCACTCTTCTTCATGTCTCTGCTGCTAGCACCACTCTGCAGGACCACGAGGAGCTTTGCTGAGACGGATCAAGCGCAAAAACCGCGCCAAGTGGGTTTTTAAGCAGGGGACTTGAAAGAGCTAGGAATTACCCCAAAACAGCCAATTAACAACCAGTTTCTGGGCTGAGACCACTCCTCCAGGGACAAATAGGCTGCTCAAAGCTCCCCACTCTCACTGGTGAACATAGAAGCTTCCTCCTATCCAAGTAAGTATACAAGCAACACAGGAGCCTGTACTAAAGTCCAGAATCCAGCAAACCTGAATTCAGTACTATTCTAGTTTAGAAAGGCGGGAAACAAGGATATTTTTTTCTCTTTTTTTTTTTTTCTTTTTTAAGACAGATAGCAGGAAAATACAGTAAATGCTTAACACAGGCTAGCACACTTGAGTGAGCAGGCTCAACAGTTAAATTAAACAAAAACAGATGATTTTAAAGTGCAGGTAGCAAAAATGCAATAACAAACTTTTTTTAGGTAAAACACAGTTTCAGACTCGCTTTTCAGCAAGAATATGCAGTCGCCGTAGTAAAGGCAGTAGAAAATACTTATATCAGGTAGCGGTCTCTCTTTTTCAACTCTCTGCTGCTAGCAACACTCTGCAGGACCATGAGGAACTTTGCTAAGTTGGAACAAGTGCAAAAACTGTGCCAATTGGGTTTTTAAGCAGGGGACTTGAAAGAGCTAGGAATTACCCCAAAATGGCCAATAAACAACTAGTTTCTGGGCTGAGACCACTCCTCCAGGGACAGATAGGCTGGTCAAAGCTCTCCACTCTCACTGGTGAACAGAGAAGCTTCCTCCTATCCAAGTAAGGATATGGGCAACACAGGAACCTGTACTAAAGTTCAGAATCCAGCAAACATGAATTCAGGACTATTCTAGTTTAGAAATGCGGGAAAAAATGATTTTTGTTTTCTTTTTTAAGACAGACAGCAGGAAAATGCAGTAAATGCTTAACACAGGCTAGCACACTTGAATGAGCAGCCTCAACAGTTAAATTAAACAAAAAACAGATGATTTTAAAGTGCAGGTAGCAAAAATGCAATAACAAGCTTTTTTAAGGTAAAACAGCAGTTTCAGACTCACTTTTCAGCGAGAATATACAGTCGCTAGATTAAAGGCAGTAGAAAATACTTATATCAGGTAGCAGTCACTCTTCTTCATCTCTCTGCTGCTAGCACCACTCTGCAGGACCACAAGGAGCTGCGCTGAGTTGGAACAAGTGCAAAAACCACGCCAAGAGGGTTTTTAAGCAGGAGACTTGAAAGAGCTAGGAATTACCCCAAAATGGCCAATAAACAACTAGTTTCTGGGCTGAGACCACTCCTCCAGGGAGAGACAGGCTGCTCAAAGCTCCCCACTCTCACTGGTGTACAGAGAAGCTTCCTCCTTTCCAAGTAAGGATATGGGCAACACAGGAACCTGTACTAAAGTCCAGAATCCAGCAGACCTGAATTCAGGACTATTCTAGTTTAGGAAAGGAGGGAAAGAAGGATTTTTTTTTTTCTTTTTTTTTCTTTTGACAGATAACAGGAATATACAGTAAATGCTTTACACAGGTTAGTGCACTTGAGTGAGCAGCCTCAACAGTTAAATTAAACAAAAACAGATGATTTTAAAGTGCAGGTAGCAAAAATGCAATAACAAGCTTTTTTTTAGGTAAAACAGCAGTTTCAGACTCACGTTTCAGTGAGAATATGCAGTCGCTAGAGTAAAGGCAGTAGAAAATACTTATATCGGGTAGCAGTCACTCTTCTTCGTCTCTCTGCTGCTAGCACCACTCTGCAAGACCACGAGGAGCTTTGCTGAGTTGGAACAAGCACAAAAACCATGCCAAGTGGGTTTTTAAGCAGGGGACTTTAAAGAGCTAGGAATTACCCCAAAACAGCCAATAAACAACCAGTTTCTGGGCTGAGACCACTCCTCCAGGGACAAATAGGCTGCTCAAAGCTCCCAACACTCACTGGTGAACAGAGAATCTTCCTCCTATCCAAGTAAGCATTTGGGCAACACAGGAACCTGTACTAAAGTCCAGAATCCAGCAAACCTAAATTCAGGACTATTCTATTTTAGAAAAGGCGGGAAACAAGGATATATATATCTATATATATATCTATATATATATATATATATATATATATATATATATATATATATATATATATATATATATATATATATATATATGTATATATATATATATATATATATATATATATATATATATATATATATATATATATATATATATATTTTTAAGACAGATAACAGGAAAATACAGTAAATGGTTAACACAGGCTAGCGCACTTGAGTGAACAGCCTCAACAGTTAAATTAAACAAAAACAGATGATTTTAAAGTGCATGTAGCAAAAATGCAATAACAAGCTTTTTTTAGGTAAAACAGCAGTTTCAGACTCGCTTTTCAGTGAGATTATGCAGTCACTAGAGTAAAGGCAGTAGAAAATACTTATATCAGGTAGCAGTCACTCCTCTTCGTGTCTTTGCTGCTAGCACCACTCTGCAGGACCACGAGGAGCTTTGCTGAGTTGGAACAAGTGCAAAATCCGTGCCAAGCAAGTTTTTAAGCAGGAGACTTGAAAGAGCTAGGAATTATCCCAACACAGCCAATAAACAACTAGTTTCTGGGCTGAGACCACTCCTCCAGGGACAGATAGGCTGCTCAAAGCTCCCCACTCTCACTGGTGAACAGAGAAGCTTCCTCCTATCCAAGTAAGGATATGGGCAAGACAGGAGCCTGTACTAAAGTCCAGAATCCAGCAAACCTGAATTCAGGACTTTTCTAGTTTAGAAAAGGCAGGAAACAAGGATATTTTTTTCTTTTTTTTTCTTTTTTAAGACAGATAGCAGGAAAATACAGTAAATGCTTAACACAGGCTAGCGTACTTGAGTGAGCAGCCTCAACAGTTAAATTAAACAAAAATAGATGATTTTAAAGTGCAGGTAGCAAAATTGCAATAACAATATTTTTTAGGTAAAACAGCAGTTTCAGGCTTGCTTTTCAGAGAGAATATGCAGTCTCTAGAATAAAGGCAGTAGAAAAAACTTATATCAGGTAGCAGTCACTCATCTTTGTCGCTCTGCTGCTAGCACCACTCTGCAGGACCATGAAGAGCTTTGCTGAGTCGGATCAAGCGCAAAAACCATGCCAAGCGGGTTTTTAAGCAGGGGACTTAAAAGAGCTAGGAATTAGCCCAAAACAGCCAATTAACAACTAGTTCCTGGGCTGAGACCACTCCTCCAGGGACAGATAGGCTGCTCAAAGCTCCAAACTTATTGGTGAACAGAGAAGATTCCTCCTAACCAGGTAAGGATATGGGCAACACAGGAACCTGTACTAAAGTCCAGAATCCAGCAAACATGAATTCAGGACTATTCTAGATTAGAAAAGGCGGGACAGAAGGATTTTTTTTCTTTTTTTAAGACAGATAACAGGAAAATACAGTAAATGCTTAACTCAGGCTAGCACCCTTGAGTGAGCAGCCTCAACAGTTAAATTAAACAAAAACAGATGATTTTAAAGTGCAGGTAGCAAAAATGCAATAACAAGCTTTTTTACATAAAACAGCAGTTTCAGACTCGCGTTTCAGCAAGAATATGCAGTGTCTAGAGTAAAGGCAGTAGAAAATACTTGTATCAGGTAGTAGTCGCTCTTCATCTCTCTGCTGCTAGCACCACTCTGCAGGACCACGAGGATCTTTGCTGAGTCAGAACATGCGCAAAAACCGCGCCAAGCAGGATTTTAAGCAGGGCACTTCAAAGAGCTAGGAATTAGCCCAAAATGGCCAATAAACAACTAGTTTCTGGGCTGAGACCACTTCTCCAGGGACAGATAGGCTGCTGAATGCTCCCCACTCTCACTGGTGAACAGAGAAGCTTCCTCCTATCCATGTAAGGATATGGGCAACACAGGAACCTGTACTAAAGTCCAGAATCCAGAAAACCTGAATTCAGGACTATTCTAGTTTAGAAAAGGCGGGAAACAAGGATTTTTTTTTTTTTTTTTTTTAAGATAGATAGGAGGAAAATACAGTAAATGCTTAACACAGGCTAGCAGACTTGATTGAGCAACCTCAAAAGTTAAAGTAAACAAAAACAGATGATTTTAAAGTGCAGGTAGCAAAAATGCAATAACAACCTTTTTTTAGGTAAAACAGCAGTTTCAGACTCGCTTTTCAGCGAGAATATGAAGTTGCTGGAGTAAAGGCAGTAGAAAATACTTATATCAGGTAGTAGTCACTCTTCATCTCTCTGCTGCTAGCACCACTCTGCAGGACCGCGAGGAACTTTGCTGAGTCGGAAGAAGTGCAAAAACTGCGCCAAATGGGTTTTTAAGCAGGGGACTTGAAAGAGCTAGGAATTATCCCAAAACAGACAATAAACAATTAGTTTCTGGGCTGATACCACTCCTCCCGGGACAGATAGGCTGCTCAAAGCTCCCCACTCTCACTGGTGAACACAGAAGCTTCCTCCTATCCAAGTAACAGGAACCTGTCCTAAAGTCCAGAATCCAGCAAACCTGAATTCAGGACTATTCTAGTTTAGAAAAGGTGGGAAACAAGGATTTTTTTTCTTTTTTAAGACAGATAGCAAGAAAATACAGTAAATGCTTAACACAGGCTAGTGCACTTGAGTGAGCAGCCTCAACAGTTAAATTAAACAAAATCAGATGATTTTAAAGTGCAGGTAGCAAAAATGCAATAACAATCTTTTTTTAGGTAAAACAGCAGTTTCAGACTCGCTTTTCAGCGAGAATATGCAGTTGCTAGAGTAAAGGCAGTAGAAAATACTTAAATCAGGTAGCGGTCACTCTTCTTCATCTCTCTGCTGCTAGCACCACTCTGCAGGACCACAAGGAGCTTTGCTGAGTCGGAACCGATACAGAGGTATACATTAGTTGTGCCTGTTTAGAAAAATCATTATCTTCAATTTGTTTCCTGAAGAAAGTGTATGGCCAGCCATTCTTTGCATGGTTTGTGAATCAGCAGATTTTCCTGTAAACTCAATATGTTTAAATGAGCTTTATGAATGTATACTTTAATATCCAGAAAAGGCATTGTAGATGAGGATACTGTAACAGTATAATGGAGGGAGGGATAGGCCTTGGTGCTTGCATCCTAGAAAGACTGAAGAGTCTCTATGGATCAGAAGGCAAAAGGAGAAATGCACACTGTTATCTGTATAATTCAGTAAAACCAAGTTGGAAAACAGCGACAAACCACAAAACGTTTTCGCCCCTGCTATGCAGTAAGCTTCATCAGAAACAACAAAATGAAATGAACGTTTTGTCTTGAATAAAGAGCGTTAAAGCATCATTTGGTTTTCCTTGGCTTGAGGGCATTTTCTGTGGTTTGTATCTGTATAATTCAGTTAACGTATGAAAGAAGTAGGCAGTGGATGAGGAAAGGCAGACAAAGCTTTTCTGTTTCCTGACATTAGTTAATATAAATTATTTTCATGTAATCATAGTATAACCAAAGAATAAAATCTCCCCAGCATGGTATGATTCTACTTAGGGACCAAGCCTATCTGAGCTTTGTCCAAAATAACTGAAATAACAGCCATCCATGCTGTCTTTAAGCTACAAGTAGGTGAAATGGGTCTCCTAAGTTCAATAATGATACAAACGTTGGCTATTTACATGGTTACACAACAGCATGATGTCCAGGCCAGACACACCTGAACTTATATGATTCAAAATAAGTTGGTCAGATAATACTGAGGAGACAGATGGGAGGAAATGTTCCCCTTTTTTGTTGGCAGACATGTTTAGGTCATAGTTTTACATCCAGAAACAGTGACCCAGACTTTCAACCACCTATCTGCTCAGCTTATATGCTGGTGTTTAATCAGATCTGACTCATAGCATACTGTAGTTCAACATGGCATTATAAGTTTCACCCACACAGGACTATACTGAGTAATGTACTGCCTAATACTTCAGAGAGTTACCTCTTCTCGTTTATCTGCCTCTACTCTGCCACTAAAACTGTGCATTTTATTTTATCAAAGCTTTAATTTCATATATCACTGTCAACTACTACACTGACAACATAAAAATGCATTTTTCTGATAGTCTAATTTCTGTTTTTAGTATCTCTCCAATCAAGTGATAGTTAACATTCCAGACAATGTAATGATGTTGATTTGTTTTTACTCATTTGTTAACAGGGTAAATCCACTAGGCATGTGTATTCCCCTGAAGGGGTAAACCTGAACTACTGCCTGGCTAGGTGGTTTTCTTAGGCTTAAAGGGTGACAAATGCACACACAGAAGAGCAAATGTGTCGGTGAACTTTATTAATATGTAATGGTATCGGTCGGTTAATTGCAGTGCCAAGACTACTTGGCAAGACAGTGATTTCCCAGTACAGTGAGTATTATTGATGTTTTAGCATATTTATTAATTTAGAACAGTGTGAACTTGATTTTGAAATTTGAAAAGACAGTTTATCTTGTCTGGAAACTTGTCATCTAATTATTTTACTATCACAAAAAAAAAATGATCCTTAGAAATAAAACCTGGGCTAAATGGAGAGCTACCAAATGTCCATCTGATCACCTCCTTTTCAAACAATTAAGAAATGCCACCAAGAAGGATACTCTTAAAGACAAAAAGGAATTTTATCTTCATCTACAAAAAACTAGTCAAAACACCCCTCAAAAATTCTGGTCAGGTGTTAATAAACTTCTTAAACCAGGGCATTCACCTACTCCCATCCCTTCTGGCTTTAACCTCAACAATTCTTCTCAGATCCCAGATGCCTTTAATAAGTACTTTACAGAAGCTATTCTAACCCTAGCTAATTCATTACCCACACCTACTGCATCCCCACAAAATACCTCTCCAGTCTCTTCTAAAGCCTTTCAAATTCAACCTGTCTCTTCATCCATTATTTATAAGCTTCTCATCAAACTCAAACCTTGTACCCCATCTGCTGACCAACTCCCATCTGAATACTTACAAATAGCTGCAAAAGCTATTTATCTCCCTGTATCTATTTTGATAAATAGGACTATCTCTGAAGGAAAGATCCCCACCATTTGGAAAATATATCATATAATTCCTCTACATAAAGGGGGCTCTTCTACTGAGCTCTCCAACTTTAAGCCCTATTGCCTTACTGTCCCCATTAGCTAAGATAATGGAAAGATGCGTACACAAACAATTTCTTAACTACCTTCTTCAAAACAAACTTCTAGCTGACTGTCAACATGGATTCAGACCTTTCCACAGCACTACCACTGCCCTCCTTTCCTTCTCTGACTCCATAAATAATAATCGAAATAATAATCGTTTCTCCTCAGCACTATTCATAGACCTATCAAAAGCTTTTGATATGGTTAACCATAATATACTTCTTGAAAAACTCAACCTCTTCTCTCTCAGCTCACATTCTCTACAATGGTTTAGAAGCTATCTCGTAAACAGGCAACAAACAGTGCTTTGGGGGAACAATCTATCATGCTTACTTCCAGTAAATGTTGGTGTTCCACAAGGATCAATCATAGGACCCCTTCTTTTCTCATTATTTATCAATGACCTTTATTTGAATGTGCCACAAGCTACCTGCATCCAATATGCAGATGACTCGACTTTGATCTGTACTGCTAAAAATGTTTCCTCCCTCCAGTCTATCACCCAAATAGCTTTCCAAAACGTTGAAAAATGGTTTATGCAACACTTCCTCCTCCTTAACCCCAAAAAAACTAAGCTTCTTCTCTTTACTCCTACTAATAAATCTCCTATACTATTCTTCACTATCTCCTCAAATAATTCTACCTCTATTAACCCTGATAAAACCACTCGACTATTAGGTGTAACCATTGACAACCATCTCAACTTTGATGACCATATTAACACTACTATTAAAGCTGTTAATAAAAAAATTGGTACACTTTACATAATTAAACCCTTCCTTACCCCAGCAGCCAGAAAAAACATTGCACAGACCCACCTGATTTCCACCCTTTTTTATGCCTCAGCTATATATACTACCTTATCTAAAAATAACATTACCAAACTCTCTACCTGTTATAATAGTATAGCCAGATTCATTACTGCTACTCCCCTCAGAACGCACCACTGTCTCAACCTTAAACAACTAAATTGGCTAGAGCTAAACAACCACCTACTCTACCAACAATTACTTGTCATTCATAAGACCCTTCACTTCCCTGACAATACTCCTAGCCTGGCAAAACTGATTTCTCCTTATAAAAATCTAGCCACACTTTGCTCTGCAAATAAACTCCTAGTATCCTCAACTAAATCATACAATAAAGCTGGGGATGCGTTAATCTCAAATTCCATAGGTAAACATTGGAATCAACTCCCTCAAGAAATAACTAATCAAGAGTCTACCTCTCTGTTCAAAAAAACATATCAAAGAACATCTTAAAACTCAATGGCTATGTCCTTGTACTAATCCCGACTGAAAGTATGTCTCCTCACATCTAATTTTGCTACCCTTCCCCCCTTCTGAGCTCCGAACCTCACTTTCTATTGTTGAGAGTTACTTCGTAAAAGTATGCCTATTTTTAATTTGTTGAACTTATCTTATAAGTATTTAGATTTTATTTTGCAATTCTCTTTTTTTTACCTTTTATATTTTTTCAAGATAATTATTTTTGTGACATATCATTGTTAGTTTTGCCTGTACTGGAGCTTTTCTCCCCGGGCCTCTACTGTAAACGGATATATATCCAGTTGGACTAGCCTGGTCAACAAATGTAAAATAAATAAAATAAATAAAAAATAAACATTAATTGTGCTAGAAAAATAATTCTGCCATCTACTCATTAAAATGAATTGGAAAACTGTACATGTAAGTGGAATATTATGCAACACTGTACTACACCAGCTATGTTTGTGAGCATTGTATTAGTGCATACTGTCTACAGCAGTAATACATTTATCACTGGTATGATTGCTTTTCATTAATATATTTATTATGGTAAATGGGAAGGATATGGCTGTTGCAGCAAGTTGCAATACATTGCAGTGGACATTATTTTTTTTTTTTTGTTGAGTATTAGACATCTGAAGTATTATTTATTTACTGATTGTTTGCTTGCATTATTACCAGGAAAGTCTGACCAGGCCAAAGACCCATTATCAGAGGAGGCCAGGGGAAAAGCTCCACTGTACAGTTAAAGGGTGACAAATGCACACACAGAAGAGCAAATATGTCAGTGAACTTTATTAATATGTAATGGTATTGGTCGGTTAATTGCAGTGCCAAGACTACTTGGCAAGACAGTGATTTCCCAGTACAGTGAGTATTATTGATTTTTAGCATATTTATTCATTTAGAACAGTGTGAACTTGATTTTGAAATTTGAAAAGACAGCTCATCTTATCTGGAAAACTGAACATGTAAGTGGAATATTATGCAGCACTGTACTACACCAGCTATGTTTGTGAGCATTGTATCAGTGCATACTGTCCACAGCAGTAATACATTTATCACTGGTATGATTGCTTTTCATTAATATATTTATTATGGTAAATGGGAAGGATATGGCTGCTGCAGCAAGTTGCAATACATTGCAGTGGACATTATTTTTTCTTCTTTTGTTGAGAATTAGACATCAGAAGTATTATTTATTTATTGATTGTTTGCTTGCTTTATTACCAGGAAAGTCTGACTAGGCCAAAGACCCGTTTTCAGAGGAGGCCGGGGAAAAGCTCCATTGTACAGTTATGAATAGTAGACAATTACAAATTATAAAAATATGTATATACAAAGAACAACAAATAATTATACAGGTTCAGTGGGGATTCTACTTAAGAAAACAAGGAATAACTATATGATTACAGTTAAATAGATGCTGATGTGCCTTGGTAGGTGTGGAACAGTAACAAGATAAAATGGATTATTGTGTTCATTTGCTCTTTCACATTCATCCCAATCTAACATCAAAGGGGTATATAGATACTGGATATCTTTTGAGAGCAAATAGATAAGTGCTGTGTGGGGTCACTTATATGCTCAGAGCTGAATGGTCATTGTTATGATTTGTACAGAGGTATGTCTATGAGGAACATCCTGAAGTACTCTACTGAGACTAATACAATGCTCAATTTCTTGACAGTAACTCACCAGAAATATGCACAGAAAGTAGTTATCTTTTACAGGGGTAGGCTACATGGGAAGGCAGAGGTTATTTACATATTCAGTGTGATGCAGTTATTGATATAACTTGTCATAGGGGAAATATATATGTTTCATTTTCTATTGTCACAATGCACATCAGAAGTGTACACAGAAGATGCCTATGCTTTGCAGGGACAAGTAACTAGGTAAGCTGTGTGTAAAAGCACAGGGAAGCTGCATGATCTCTCTTGAATGATTTGGCTTGACAAAGGCAATGTAAGAATCTGAAAGCAACAAGCAGAAATACATCTCTATGATCCTTAGAACTATTGATTTCTTCTCAATTATACACAAGATATCTACAGAATGTGGGCAACTTTTTTTTAAAGGGGAGGTTGCATGTAAAAGCAAGGACCAGTTACATGATCTATATTAAGTGATTATGGATATAGCTTGTCAGGGGTGCATGTCTCTGAGATCAACAAGATAAAGTATATTACTGCAACTGGTGTGTGTGTGTGTGTGTGTGTGTGTGTGTGTGTGTGTGTGTGTGTGTGTGTGTGTGTGTGTGTGTGTGTGTGTGTGTGTGTGTTATCTGCCATAGCTAAAATTATGTATTTTGAAGATTTAAAGCTGCCAAAGAGGTAGGATAAGTTTTATAGTAATGATGCATTGAAATCTCTGTGGGTATAATAGCAGACTTTACATTCTGAATCAGAATATCCTGTTTTTACAGCCTCCAAGGAAATTATTTAAAATCTTATTTATCTTGTATAGGGAATTACTTTTGTAACTGCTATCGTGTTCTTCACAATTTAAACAACTATGCCGTAAAGTACATTACTTGAAGAAAAAGTCGTGCATATGACTATCTGAAATCACTGGCAAAGAGCATTCTATATCTGAGGATAATGACATATTATTCTGAGAAATTTGTGGTATTATTTTTACAGAGATATGTTCCCAAACTCGTAAATATAATCAGTATTTCATACTTTATATGGCTGATTCCATACTCTGTTTTTACCATTTGGTTTCCATCAAACATTTACATTTTGCATTTTTTAGTCTGATAAATACACTGAGTAAGACAATAATGCCATGGGTTTATTTTGTGAAAGTAGTACCAAGACTACTACTCTTTTATCAAAATAAATGATAGTACCTGTCATTTTATTTGTCATAACAGAATATTTTACATGTCTGACAGGCATGAACATATCTGAAATTTGGATTCTTACTTTGTCTTATAGCCATTAAATCAAACAATTTGTAATAAAATCCTGACAGATCAAGGGTGCTTTCATAAAAATGTTATAAGAATATCTTGAAAAGGAAAGAGATATTTTATTTGTATTGAGGGACAAATTCAGGTGGGAATGCCCCTTTAAAAGTTCCAACCTACCTGCACTATTTGCAAAAAACACTTTTGACATCAAAACTGTAGTTTTCAATTATCTTTAGAGTGCAACATTATCAACATCATAAACACAATAAGCTATTATAACTTCATGTCTAAAATAAGTATGGGCCAGATTCAGGAAGCCTCCATGTAAGAGTTATAACTCTTACACGGAGGCTGCAGTGAAACTGTGTGATGTCAGCATGTCATGCATATGCATGAGGTGCATAAGGCATGCTGAATCACACTAGTAACTCTTACACGGTCCGTGTAAGAGAGTAGGGGGCGTGTCTGTAGGCTAAGCCCTGCAAGCGGACACGCCCCCGGAAGACTAGAATGGCTGAAAGTAAACAGCCACGAGAGGCCATGGAAATGTGCATAAACACACTACACAACACATGCCCCGATAGACCATCACTGTATAAAGTGAAGAGATGTAATAAAATTAAATTAAAACCTTTTTTTTAAAACCCGTAAATGTTTGCTACTGTGTGCTTCGTGCTGGTGTGCTACTAGCGCAATCACAGTTAGCAATCAGTGGAAAAGGATATAAGAACTAAATATGCAAAGTAAGCCAAGAAGTAATAGCTTAGCGGTAGAGTTGCCGGCCTAAGAGTAGGCAGGCAGGGTTCGAGCCCCCACAGCAACCTTTTTTTTTTTTTGTAAATAAGCACTAAAAAGCCCCGTGACAGTATTGTACACATGTAAATGTATTCCCTTTTGTAAAATGGAATGAAACGGAGCATATATTCTGAAGTAACACAATAACAAAAATAGTCAGAAATGTACTGATAGGTAAGCTGCTGTGAGACGGAGTGCCCGTAGCTGAGTAGTGTTTAAAAAGCTGCAAACTGCGTGCCTGTTGCTAGGCATCAGTTTAACAGAGTGAAACTGTTTGCAACTAGCTGTGCTTAGCTGAACATGTGTGTCACTAGCCAATTAAGGTTTATCCCAGCGCACACCGTTTGCGTGGCGCTCCCACAAGCTAACTGCCAGTGCGCGTTACCTCCGCAAACGGCGCAGACCTGGTTTTAAGTTCTTAAAAGTGCTTTTGGCATGTTTGATTGACAGGTCTCAACTCATTTCTGTCAGGAAAATCAAAAAGCAGTTGCCAGATTCGAACCCAGGATACCATGCACTAGAGTCAAGGTACTAAACCACTAAGCCATGACAGCAATACCTAGAAATGCAGAAATAGCATATATATGGGATAAAATCCAGAATGGAGCATGATAAAGCATTTTCAGTGAAGTAGATACAATTCCAAAATGGCCAATCAGAGAAATGTGCGGGAAAATCGGCATATATAAGCCCCATAGGCGGGAATACACAGCAGAAACAATTGTAGATCAGAGCTGCAGTCAGAATGAGTGGAGTAGGTGAGGGACGTTGCTTTCGAGCACAGCGTTAGGGCGTTGAGGAGTCCAGATACATGGTCTGGCTCCTTGTCCACCATCACGAGGCCCAACTCATGCAGGGCCAGGTCTCATGGGGAGCATATAGGGCAGAGGCATGGGACCAGTTGGCTCGTGATCTGACCAGTGCTACTGGCATTCCACACACTGGTGAGCAGGTCCGTCACCACCATGCGGACTTGAAACGACGCAAGCAAGACCAGTTGTCCGAATGGATCCAGGAGGCCCGGGATATGCCCAACGCCCCACTACTGAGTAAGTTACATTTTACTTATGTATGTAAGGATTCCAACTAGCTGATACCATGGAGATGTGTAGTCCAATATTACTTCTTTTGTATTACAGCTGCAGGTGTCCGCTCTTCGAATCGCGAGATGCATGCCCGTAGGCTGGTGCGGATGCGCCACCGTGCAGGTTAGTAACCCCACCCAGTACTTGTAAATAAATATTATACTGTAGCATGTATCAGAACACTACAGTGTATTGATTAAAAGTAATATAATGTGCAAGCAAGATTTGAAAGTCTGCAGGTATGGCTGCAACAAGTTCATCAGTATGCAAGTGTAACTGGAAATATAATTGATAGAATTAAACAGTGCTGTCATACAGATGTCCCACCATTAATTAAATATAGTGTAACCTGCAGTAGTCTCAAGAGTACAGCTTCAGAATCTGAGGTAGTCACATGTGAGATATATCCCCTGTTGAAATGCTGAATCATGACAGAAGTGAGGCTGTTGGAAAGTGTTTGAATCACCACTAGTCTAACATGTGAACAAAGCCTAGAAGTAGCAACCTGAACTGTGAATTTGCAGGAAGTGTGAGACTGACAGAAAGGGTCATGTATGAATAAATAAAGTAGTAATAAGCCGTAAATATATTAGCCCCAGTGTGTTTCTACAGAACTAAATGCATGTGGGAAGTACAACTTAATATACCAAACTGATTTCAGTGTGTCAGAATCTGGAATGTCTAGCCAAATGCTGTATATGGTGATCACAGTAAACAATTTGCAGATAGAATGAATGATTATCTGACAGACTAAACAGCCATAGTTGTCCCCTGTCCTGTCATCAAAGTGTAGCAGGATGATGTATCTGATCAGATTCAAAATAAGTAGGATAGTGATGTATTTGTAACAGGTGTAGCTTGACAGTCAAATAAAATTTATTTTGAAACATCAGCCTCAACTTAATTGTGTACCTATTATAAATGTAAATCAATGTGTAACATATGAATGTGTCATCACTTTCTATCTCCGCCCAACCCTATAATTCCATATAACAACACCCACTAAATAATGGTATGTGAACATTTCATTAATCATGGACATTTGTCCGTTTCAAAAATATATGCATGTCTGTTCGTGCATGTGCCCTGTTCATACCTGCAAATCTGATAGCCTGTTGCCATTAATCAACTCTGCATGTTGTTTGACTGTGTATTTCTGTTCAAATAATGCATGTGATATTGATATGCCCCTTGTTCAATGGTGTTAATATCTGGGTGTTTGTTTGATGGGAATACCAATGCATGCTGTTACAACTAATCTGAATGGAATACAATGCCACTAACCCAAACTAACATAACTACTCACAAACCTAGAACGCTTGGGAAGGCAGGTCCCAGCGGACCCACCTCTCCCACCTCAGCTGGTGACTGCACCTGGCACTAGTGCCCAGGCCGGACCCCCTCCGGTGGCCCTGTGCCACCTTCGGGTGGAAGCGCTGCAGGGATGGGGCCCGTCCCCTCTGCAAGTGTGGCCGGAGGGGTTCGTCCACTCACCCTCCGCGGTGTCCGGTCTGTGGTGCGAAGGGAGATCCAAGACACTGTTCTTGGGCCCCTACGCCAGCTCGAGGCTCGTGTGGCACAGCTAACGGCCCCGGCCGTTGCCCCGCCCTGGGCTGTGAAGGAACAGTGGCAACTGCCTATGGGTGGGGATATCAGTTCCACTGTTGCCATCTGTGGGCTCATGCATCTTGGAAATCCCAACCTCCATCCCCGTCAATTGTGTAACCCCCCCACGTGTGTCATACACCGCCCCTGTATGCGTCTTGTCTGTCTTGTCTGTTAACCTACCCAACCTACCTCCCCAGCTATACCGACTTCCTTCACCTGACATACCACTCTCACCTGAAAAAAAAAGGGCACTCTGTACCCACAAAAAATTACGCCCCATACATAGCTGTCCATGTCGCACACATGTCTGCTTGACATTGAAACAGTTAATTACAATTGGCTCTACAACAACTATTAATGTTGTCCTGACACCTCTCTCAGGGGTGAAAGGTTTCTAATGTCTCACCAAAATACATGGAAATGCACAGCTGTTGCTGCCAAAGACATGGGCATCTATGGGCCTTACCTACATCCCTCCTGCAAATCCCACGCTTGTTTCCCTACTGTCTTACCCTCTTTGTGACCCCTTTTTCACCACTTTCCTGTCACCCCTTTTTCTTTTCTTTCAAAGAAATTAGCTGGTGTGCTTGTGTTAGCGGAGCTCACCGCCAGTGCGCATGCGTGAGCTCCGCGCAAACGAGCACAGACCTGGTTTAAAGTGCTTAAAAGTGCCTTTATGGCACTTTGATTGACAGGTGCTATACTCAGTTTGAAAGTTTGCTAAGAAAAATAAATTCCCACTGTCAGTCTCGAACCCAGGACCTTGGTAACATTAGTCTGTATGACCTACCACTAAGCCATGCCTCCTTTACAAGAACATACTGCTAAAATAAATATAACATGTAATAGTAGGAATCAGTATAAAGGCAATATAGGAGATGTACTATCTAAAGCATGTCAGGTAGGGTTTTAATGGCCAAATTACTGGATTCCCATACTAGTTCAGTGTGAACAGAAACAGCCCTGCTACCTGTTAGCATGTACATAATAATGTAAGGTAATGTACATATGTGAAGGTATGTATATCTACACATACATATATATAAATATATATTAATACATATGAAATATAGTCGTAGGTCTCAGTAGCCATACACACTCACTACAGGAAACAGTGAACATAATTGCAGCAACCTGAATCTGCAACACAGCCTGACCCCTGTGTGACCTACTTACCCTTTTAACTGCTTAAAGGTGGCCTCAGCACTTTGATTGACAAGTCCTGTACTCAGTTTGAAAGTTTGCAAAGTAAAAACAATTCCCACTGTCAGTCTCAAACCCAGGACCTTGGTAACAGTAGTCTGTATGACCTACGACTAAGCCATGCCTGCTTTGCAACAACACAGTGCTAAAATAAATATAACATGTAATAGTAGGAATCAGTATAACGGCAATATAGGAGATGTACTATCCAAAGCATGTCAGGTAGAGTTTTAATGGCCAAATTACTGGATTCCCATACTAGTTCAGTGTGAACAGAAACAGCCCTGCTACCTGTTAGCTTGTACATAATAATGTAAGGTAATGTACATATGTGAAGGTATGTATATCTACACATACATATATATAAATATATATTAATACATATGAAATATAGTTGTAGGTCTCAGTAGCCATACACACTCACTACAGGAAATAGTGAAGATATATGCAGCAACCAGAATCTGCAACACAGCCTGGCTCCTGTGAGACCTACTAAGCCCTTTAACTGCTTAAAGGTGCCTCCAGCACTTTGATTGATAGGCCCTATACTCAACTCAAAAGCAGAATATGAGCATACTAGTAGGCCCTACCACAAGACCATTGTAACACTAGTCTGTATGACCTACCACTAAGATATGACTCTCATACAGGAATATAGTGCTAAATAAGTGGAACACGTAATAGTATGAATGAAGATAAAGGCAATATAGTATGTCTACTACCCAAAGCATGTCATGTAGACTTTTGTAGTCCCAATTACTGGGTTCCCATACTAGTGTAGTGTTACCAGAAACAGCCCTGCTAATTGTTAGCTTGTACCCAATAATGTCAACTAATGTACATATATGAAAGTATGTATATGTGCACAGATATATATATATATATATATATTTATATAGCAATACATATGACATATAGTTGTAGGTGTCAGTATGCATACACACTCACTATAGGGAACAGGCAAGATAAATGCAGCAACCTGAATCTACAACACAGCATGAAGCATGGGAGATGTACTAACCTTCACACTCACAAAACACTGTCAACAGCATACCAGCATGGTCCACGCCCTACAATCTGAAAGGGCAACGCCTATCTCACATACCCTTTTATAGCAGTGTCCTGAAATCACAGTGAGACATGCAATCAGTACACACCCATCTGCATGCAATTAGCAAATGCTGCATTACAATTGGTGCAGAGGCCATCACATGGACCTATGCAGATACCTACAAAAGCAATGAGTACCCACACTACACTCATGCAATACATTCATTGCATAAAACCGATAGAGAAAGAGAGAGAGAGAGAGAGAGAACAAAACAGAACAAAACAGAAATAAAGACAGCCAGCAGCAAAACCAGCAGCAGCAGCAGCAAACTTCAAGCAGCACCAGTGACACACCAACAGCTGCCACAAACACAGGTAATGCAAAGTAGCAGGTTAATCCTGTGTATACTGTGACACCTCCAAATGTATCATAGTTCACTATCTATAGGTATGTCCATGAGATAGGTTGTGTGTACATAGTCATGAAATATAAACATATGTAATATTGTTGTACATGTGGGCCATAACTAACACTTCCATAGCTTAGAACACAAGGCCAGTTGTGCATATGATGCAGTAGTTCCCAGGGTCAGTAGAGGTTCCTCCTCATTGGTGTGGGACCACTGTGTATGTATGGCACTGTTCAGGTACATATCCTGTAGTATGGCCAGGGATTAATATCAGTCTGTCATGTGGTGCTATGTCCTCCAGGGGTGAATGTAGCACACATCCAGGGATACCATTTCGTAACAGTGATGATATGTGTTCTGCAATGATGAGGGTGGCTCTCACCTGGACATGTGAGAGGATAGGGAGGTTACAGTCATCTGGGATAACTAATAACACGTGTGTAGGACAATGGGGGTACCTGCACCTAAACTGTCTGCAACAATGTTGGCAATATCTGTGCATTTGGTGAATGTGAAGCATCTTAACACTGCAGACAACAGATGCCTTCCCGTCATGTGAATCTGCCCTGTGCTGCAGTAGCCTCCTACTATTGTTATACAATATGCCTGTATCTGTAGTCCACTGGACAGGATTAATAAGTGGTGTGCAGTTGTTCTGGGTTAGATAACTGTGTGCACAGTACATGCAGTATGTGGGATGTCTGTGGTACGCATATGCAAAGGTGCTGGCGGTGTGTGTTGTGGCTTCCACTGGCCCAGTGGGCTGCATGGATAGCATCACTGTCATAACTACTGAATAACTGTGTAATAACATGCATACATAGCAAGGTAGTGTACTGTGCTTGTGGTGTTGTTCAGATATGTATATCCAGGCTGAGTAATGTGTGTCCACATCACAGGGTTGGATGGCAGCACACATCCAGTATGTATGGATGAACACCCAGAATGTGTCAGGCGTGACACCTGTGCAGAATTATCTGGACATTACCTGTGCATCCCCACAACACACACACATGCAACATATGGCAGATGTACTATAGCAGTACACACATGTTCATAGGTTCATACTAGGCTATCTGCCCGAGGGCATTTACAAGCCTAGCCCATCGTTTGGTGGCTTACGCCACCCCTTTAGTATGGGGAACCATACCCATTATTTTGCTGTGCCTCTGTCGAGCAGTGACACGGAGGTAATCCCTGGGGTATATCTGCGATCTCCCATCCATTGGTCAAGATTTCTCTTGAACAAGGCTAGCGAGGTGCTCTGCCTCACATATACCGTGATTTGTTCCACAGCATAGGGAGTCTTTGGGTGATGAATCTATCCCTCCAGCATGTCCTATTAATAGCCGTGTCGAGGTTTAAGTCTCCGCCCTTGTGGCTCTGATGGATCTAGGTTTATTAGGTGAAGCATATTCATCAAATCTGGGTTTGACATGGCCTTGTATGTTGGGCAAAGGTCACCTCTGAGCAAGCTGGCGACTGAATAGAACATACATGGACATGCTGGAGGAGCAAATTCCTAACTGAGAGGCTCCCTTCACTCTGTAATGAGCTCGAACAGTTGAGAATGAACAGTTCATAGGTTCATACTAGGCTATTTGCCCTAGGGCATTGGTAAGCCTAGTAGAATGTGTTTGTCTTTTGCCACCCAATCACATCTTATGCTGCTATGCCCTTGTCCGACTTTAGTATACTTTGCCTCTGTCTAACAGCGACATAGAAGTGATACCTGGGGTACAACTATGATCTCCATCCACTCATCCAGATTCCTATGGAAGAGAGTCAATGAGGGACTCTGCCTAACCAGTAGTGTGAGCTCATTACAGAGTGAAGGGAGCCTCTCGGTTGGGAATATGCCCCTCCAGCATGTCCATGTATGTCAGTGCTGAGGTCCAGCTCTCCTGAGCATGTGGCTGTATGGGACTCTGATTGCCTGAGGTGCATCACGTTCATTACTGCTAGGTAGGACATGGCTGTATATGGCATGCACAGATTGCCTCTGAACAGGCAGTATGCCACTGAGTCCAGCTGGATTCACTTTACCTGGGCAGCATATGACATCCGTGTGAGCCATTGCATCCCCTTGATGATGTACTGTTGTCCTGTACCAGTTGCTGTAGGTGTCTGGTTAGATACATCCCAAAAGGTGCATTGTACGCAATTATAGGCCTGATGATGGATGAGTACAGAGGCACAATGACCTCCCCTGCCATACATGTGAATCAGTCATGATTAGCTGGGCTATATAACATGTCTGTCAATCCACGTTGGCCATGTGGTAGACAAATGACAGACCGCTACCATGTTTCTTCCCCAGGTCCCCAACTACGTCTTCTGTACTCAATGGCCTAACACCTATGTTGTACTGTGCCACCAATGTCGAGGTGTGGGAATCTGCATTGAATACTGATACTCCCCCTCCCTTGTTCAAGTGTTGTGACCGACAAGAATGGTAACAGCTATAACGTGGTAGTACTGGTGTGCTCCTGTGAAACCTGAAACAGGTTCATGTTACTGCACAGATATCGATGTGCAGAATGCTAGGTAGGGTTTTGGGTGCATGCATCCTTGGGTCTAGACGTCCAGTGTTGAGTAGCATCACTCTTACTTCCTCATCCTTTGTGATACAAATGGATGTGGGTTTGCCTTATGAGCCTTGCCTAATACAGGCACTATGGGTGTAGCAGGAGGCTCCGCCAAATGTCAATAGGACTGTGGTGACAGGTGTAAGCTGTCCCTAGCAAAGCATACCACCCCAAGATGGCAGGCATTGGCACACCTGTGAATGACACCAGTATGTCAGTCAATTGTTGGAAGGGATCATCGTGCCTTGATATTGTGGCATTGTTCTAGGTGAGGGTAGGATGCTACTCAAGGTCAGGGTCAAACTGTCTCGGCTACGTGCTCAGAGAGCTCTGTAATGTCTCATGTCATGTAGTCCAGGGAGGAATGTGTCAGGCCATTCACAGCAGCATGGACATTGACTGAGTCATACCTGTACCTGCCTTGGGGTTACCTGACTGTTTGTGTTATGTGGCAGTTCATAGTGCCTGACAGGCTGCACACCGTGACCCTCACCTCGTTAAGCCTGGTGAACGTGATGTGAGTGTGCCTGATGATAGAGGCACCTAGTACAGGTGTATGAGGTGTGTTGTTAACTGTTAATGGCTGTGAGTGTTCAGCACATTGGCTTTGTGTGATATGTGTTGCACATGTTCGTTTATGTGGTAGTGGTTGCCTGGATGTCTGCTTAGGAGGTCTCTGCTGCATAGGCAGAGCTGTGGTCTGAGCCTACAAGTATGATCATGTGTGATCATGTGTTAGGTCCGCTGTTGTGGTAGGTCTACATGAGACTGGAAGTGTAGTGAGTGATCCCCTTTGCCACGTGACTGGTTATGGCGGTATTGACTAGACAGAGCCTAGCCTCCAGTCTGGTATATGGTTGCATCACTCACATGAGTTTGAATTTGTTGTTAGGAGGAGGGGTTGTCTGTGTACATGCATCTGTTCTAACATTGTCTCTGGAGTACCACACTCACCAGCTGGACTGAGGAGGGAACTGACAACTGACCTCTGGACATGCTAGAATACTATTGTGAACTCTGTAATCACTAATGATTGAAAACAAGGTCCAGTGGGGAGTGAGGGTGTACTGACATTACCTACAACTGCTGACTGATATAAAAGCGTCAGTGAGCAAATGCCAGGTAACCTAAGTGCAATGTGTCACAATGAAGTAAATGCAACAATGACAAGCAGTCACTTGCTGTCATGTGTAACATGGAAGTACGTACAGTAAGCAATGCAGATAACAGTAGTGAGTCACAGATGTGTTGCAAAGATGTGTACTATGTGGATGTAGCATACCAGTGAAATAACAAGCTAACAGATAACAAGCATATAAAGAAAGGTAGATGCAGGAGGCCTGGATGTAGTGTTTGCTACAACAAACAAGGTGTAGCAATGTCAGTAAGATACAGCTCAGATATGCAGGCACTATAAACCTGAAACCAGATGTCCCCAGCTATGAATGGCAGAGTACAGCCTATTGTCACACATGGGTGCAGACCACAAACCTCGTTAATGTTAAATAACTGGCCTGAAGGCCAACTGCCCATACCAGAAGTAATACACTTGTACACTGGGCCCACAATCAGCAGTTCCCAACTTCAATGGATGAAAGATATGTGTCCTGCCACCACAGTGCTTGCCACCAACCTCCCTAATGTAAAACAACTGGTCTGAAGGCCAAGTGCTTAGTACAAATGACATAGAATGATAGCTACACTGTAATCAGGTTTTAACCAATCAGTAATAAGTAGAAGTTAACACTACCTGTATAGAATGTGTACCATGTATTGTTGAGATACTATGCTGATAACCTGTTTGTGTACCTTTCCAGATAGACATGGCACCTAAACGGAATCCTGCCTACTCTGCTGCAGAGGATGACGTGATCCACCAGAGCCTGGTGTGTGACTATGCCATCCTGTTCTCACGCACCACCCAGAATCAGCAGGAGAGGTCTGCACTGTGGCAAAACCTTGTTAGCAGGATAAATTATGTTGGCATGCATGATAGGACATATGAGCAGGTGAGACATCACTGCAGTGATTTGATAAGAAATGTCCGCCAGCGTGCTGCAGATATCCGCAGGCAACAGGCTGCCACAGGTGGGGTGGCCACATCCCCCTCACCAGACAGGAGGGGCTACTGCTAAGTGTTGTGGATCCAGCCCCAGAACAACAGCAACCATCATGCATCCTGATGGAGGTTGGATCCACACAGCAGCAGGACAGCGAGCGTGCAGGTAAGATGCCATATTCATTTATTGTTATTACTTTTACATTTGTTGACCCAGATAGTCTAGCTGGATATAAGTTCATTTTCAGTAGAGGCCTGTGGAGAAAAGCTCCACACATAACGTAATAAAGGCAGACAGACAAGTTGTCATTACAGACAGCCAACATAATAGAATTGTACACCAGCCTGTTAATTAAATCAACATACATGTAAGGAAGTCAAACAGTTTAGAGTCATACACAATGTACCGTTGGTTTCAAAGCAATCCTACCTAAAGCATAATGGTTATGCAATAAGGCAAAAGCCATATACATAATAGTTAGGGCTCAGAAGGGTAGAGAAGTAGAAGGAGTATGACAGATACAATGATATGGAAGAGGCAGGAGTCAAGAAGGGAAGTGAGGAAAAGAAGGAAGACAGTCAAGAGGAGGTGGGAGGGATGGGAGAAGTAGGTCAGAGCATAGAAGGACATCAAGGTGAAAGAAACAGGGTAGAAGCTAGTTTCTATGCACAATGAGGGGTTAAAGGTGAAGAGAGGGTAGGGAGAGGGACGTTAGCCTGGACTCCAAGAAGAACAAAGCCAGTGGGTTTGGAAGTACAGTTAGAGTTGACGTTTGAAGAGAGGTAAGGGTGAGATTAGAGTTAACTCCTGGTATGTACATATGACTGTTCTGTACGCTGTTACTTCATGCACGCATAAGGTGTGCATGTGGTATGTATCTGTCATCATGATATATATACAGACATGATGTGCAGCTGATGTGTATAAGGGAACTAGTGTACTACTGTACTGTATCATGTGCAAAATGAATGGCACACATGTGCCCACTGACATTACTCTCTTCACACTTCCAGGTCCCTCCCATGTAGCAATGAGGCAGGCCATACATGCTGGTGAGTCTTTTAAAATTATCTGTAAAACAATTTATAAAACTAGGAAGAGTAGTGTAACTCTGTAGTAGACATGCTGGTGACTGTGTTCACAATAACTGTAATTGACAGGTAGTAAATTGAGTAGTGTAACACGGTACTGATGTGTGTGTTTACTGTGGGGTGTGCATGTGTGCAAGTGTACCTGTGCCCAAGTGTGCATGTGTGTTAGTGTCCATGAGTGCATGTGTCCATTTCTGAATGTGTGCATTAGTATTGAAGTGCATCTCTTTCAAATATGTATTGAGACTGTAATCTGTGTTCCATGTTTTCCTCCGTAGGTTCTGGTGCTGCTCTGGTGACCTGCAGCAGGGAACCTGAATCTTGTGCCCCAGGTACTGATGATGATGAAATGTCTGTAATGGTGCAGGAAGGTGTGTCTGGGTCCGCCATTGGTCAGCCAATTGACAGTACACAGCTTTCAACCCCGTCAATGCGCACAGTCATCCTGCCGTTACATCCTTTGTCACCATTGTCCCTAGGTGATGGACAGTCAGCAGTGGGCATAGATCAGGGTAATGTGGTACCTGTGGTACATGCATCCTCACAAGGCAGCCATGTGCAAAGGCCTCCAATGGTACCACGCAGACAGTCGCCCATGGGTTCTCGTGGGGCATCCGTGGCCGTACTGCCTCTGGCCGACGTGCCCAAGGAGGTATGTCAACCTCCACTATGTTTAGAACTGTCATGCAGGCACAGGCACGTATGGAAAGGTACACCAGACAGGGTCTGAGGGAGCTGAGAGCATGTCGCATAGCCATGACAGACGGCATGCATGATGTTGCGAATGCTATCCGTAACTTCACAGATGTCGTTGACAGACGTTGTGGGGGCATAGAACAGCTGCTCCACAACCAGATGTCCATGGGCCAGGGCGATGGTGTGTGTTTGCGACGTCGACGTGGCCGTATGCCAGCAAGAGCACCAGCTGGCAGTGGCAGTGGACGACAACAGGCCCACTCGCGCGCCTCAAGTGCCAGCACCAGCCCCAGCAATGCTGGGTCTGTGCTGTCATCCAGACGCCCCAGGAGACCACGTGCACGTGGCTCTGGACAGTCCCAACAGGGAACTGTGTCCAGTCAACACACCCCTGCTTCCGATGACAGTACCCAGTCTGGGTTAGTACCGGATACGGCCCGTAGCACCCCTGCCAGGCACAGGTACCGTGTCCCTGCCCACAGACACTGATCTGGATGACCTGACAGGTGCAGTCTGTGGCTGTCCACAAAACCCTGTACATGGCAGCCATTATGTGGGACTGTGTGCATGCTTACACACATGCAGGAACCTGGAAACCTAACACCTAGGGCAAACACATACACACACACACTGCACCAACGGTCCACCCTGTACTGCTGCCCCTCACAAACACACATACACACACATGTCAATTGGTGTTACCAGTGGCCGGCTTGGGCATACCTAACCCACACCCTGTGCATATGATGACACTGTGCCACCTCCTGCATACTACAACATCGGTGCAGGTAAAGGTAAACACGTTGCTGATGCACAGGGTGACTACATAGATGTGTATAAGTAGTAACATGTTGGTAACTGTTGACTGTTGCAGTATAAATGTGTGTATATCCCAGCAGTCCTGCTGCAGTAACTGTATGAATGTCCTCAATTATCTGCACCCATACTACTTAACAAAGTGTACCAGCTGCACACCATCACATGCTAACATTGACTATGGCAATGCATCTTGTGCTGTTATGTAGATTCAGCTACATGTATCTGTTCTGTCACACATGCATCTATACACACCCTGCTACCCACACAGATGCACACACTCACCTGCCATTCCCATTATTTATCACCCTACATGAGTAGCTGTTGATACATGACAGGTACACATTTCAGAAGTGCACTATGTTGTTTACTACTGGCATCCCTTCTCTACCTGTACTCACAGGGTTCAGGCAACCTCATCAGTTGGAAGATGTAATGTGCATCAGGTACTGTAGTACCCTGATTGCCACAGCAAACATGTTTCCCATACGGAAATGCACACACAGACACATCCCACATCCACACACTTGCCACATTCAGGCTTCAGAACACTATCTAGGTATATTCGGTACATGTGCGTGTTACAGTAGCATGTAACACTATACTGAGTACTGGCAGTTACTTGTCTGTTGTCATGTTGTCTGTATAGAATAAAAGAATTGTTTGATTATCCTACTCCGTTTTGTGGACATTACTTGAAGAAGTGTTACCTTACATGTGTTATCAGTACCACCACCTTCTGTTTTGTAGTTTTGTTTGTATAGGGTGCTATCAACATCACTGCTTGTTAAGGGTAATGACCACCCTGCAGTGCATAGCCCCATGTGGCAAAAGCCACATCCCACCCCATCATTGTACACACACTAACCCCACCAACAGTAAAACACATACTTTCCATTTGCAAGATTCAAACCCATACCTAACTGTGCAATGACAGTAGAAACAGACACATTAGCAGAGTGTGCTATTTGCAGTAGTTGGAGAAATCCTTACTAATGCTGTACTTAGAGGGTGCTGACATCATCTGTGTGTAGGAGGAGGGATGTGCACCCTGTAGTGTGTTCTCCCAGTTGGCAAAAGGCAGTTAACCCTCCCAGCATAGTGCACACACATAAACCACCCTCATACTAACACACATACATTCCCTTTGCAGGATTCAAACCCCTACCTAGCTATGTTAAAACACTACAGACAGACGCATTAGCACAGTGAGCTATTCCCATTACTGGGGGATTTTTTTTCCCCTGATATACTTATAGGGTGCTGACATCATCAGAGTCTAGAAAGTTGTGGTGTGTTTTCCCAGTTGCCAAAAGGGATGTTTCTTTCATACACACTTACCCCCCCTTCACACACACTTGCCACCTGCTGGATTCAAACCCCTACCTAACTATGTTATGACACTAGAGACGGACGCATTAGCACAGCTCGCTATTCACATTACTGGGGAATTTCCTTTCCCCTGATATACTTATAGGGTGCTGACATCATCAGAGTTTAGAAAGTGGAATGATCATCCTGTGGTGTTTTCCCAGTTGCCAAAAGGGATGTTTCTTTCATACACACTTAACCCCCTTCACACACACTTGCCACCTGCTGGATTCAAACCCCTACCTAATTATGTTATGACACGAGAGACGGACGCATTAGTACAGCGCGCTATTCACATTACTGGGGAATTTTCTTTCCCCTGATATACTTATAGGGTGCTGACATCATCAGAGTTTAGAAAGTGGAATGATCATCCTGTGGTGTTTTCCCAGTTGCCAAAAGGGATGTTTCTTTCATACACACTTACACACACAGTTATCCCCCTTCACACACACTTGCCACCTGTTGGATTCAAACCCCTACCTAACTATGTTATGACACTTGAGACGGACGCATTAGCACAGCGCGCTATTCACATTACTGGGGAATTTCCTTTCCCCTGATATACTTATAGGGTGCTGACATCATCAGAGTTTAGAAAGTGGAATGATCATCCTGTGGTGTTTTCCCAGTTGCCAAAAGGGATGTTTCTTTCATACACACAAACTTACCCCCCTTCACACACACTTGCCACCTGCTGGATTCAAACCTCCTACCTAACTATGTTATGACACTAGAGACGGATGCATTAGCACAGCGCGCTATTCGCATTATTGGGGAATTTCCTTTCCCCTGATATACTTATAGGGTGCTGACATCATCAGAGTTTAGAAAGTGGAATGATCATCCTGTGGTGTTTTCCCAGTTGCCAAAAGGGATGTTTCTTTCATACACACTTACCCCCCTTCACACACACTTGCCACCTGTTGGATTCAAACCCCTAGCTAACTATGTTATGTCACTTGAGATGGACGCATTAGCACAGCGCGCTATTCACATTACTGGGGAATTTTTTTTCCCCTGATATACTTATAGGGTGCTGACATCATCAGAGTTTAGAAAGTGGAATGATCATCCTGTGGTGTTTTCCCAGTTGCCAAAAGGGATGTTTCTTTCCTACACACACACTTACCCCCCTTCACACACACTTGCCACCTGCTGGATTCAAACCTCCGACCTAACTATGTTATGACACTAGAGACGGACGCATTAGCGCAGCACGCTATTCGCATTACTGGAGAATTTCCTTTCCCCTGATATACTTATAGGGTGCTGACATCATCAGAGTTTAGAAAGTGGAATGATCATCCTGTGGTGTGTTTTCCCAGTTGCCAAAAGGGATGTTTCTTTCATACACACACACTTACCCCCCTTCACACACACACTTGCCACCTGCTGGATTCAAACCCCTACTTAACTATGTTATGACACTAGAGACGGACGCATTAGCACGGCGCGCTATTCGGATTACTAAGAGAATCCTTTTCTCCACTATACTTATAGGGTGCTGACATCATCAGAGTCTAGAAAGTGGAATGATCATCCTGTGGTGTGTTTTCCCAGTTGCCAAATGGAATGTTTCTTTCATACACACTTACCCCCCTTCACACACACTTGCCACCTGCTGGATTCAAACCCCTACCTAACTATGTTATGACACTAGAGACGGACGCATTAGCACGGCGTGCTATTCAGATTACTGAAAGAATCCTTTTCTCCAATATACTTATAGGGTGCTTACATGATCAGTGTCTAGAAAGGGGGATGAGCATCCTCTGGTGTGTTTTCACATTTGCTAAGGGTAACATTTGGACCAAGTGTGTGAGCATGCCCAGTTCAGCCTTCCCGTGGCATGTTGTCTGAAAGATGTCTCATTTATCTAAGTGTGTGAGCATGCCCAGTGTGGGCTTTACATATGTTGAACTCTGCAGCCCATCACATTTGTGGATGAGTGTGACCTTCAACAAATACCTGAAGTTTATGGTTGTGTGTTCTGTGCCATGTTGTGTAGTTACTGTCCAAATGCTTTTTGTGTGAACAAAACAGGGAGTATACTGTGCCTGCAGGTTTTGCATGGGATACTTTGCACACAATTGTCAACATCCGTTCATACTGACCTAACACTGTAGCACTGTCTAGTGTAGTGTTCCAGTACTTTCACTGTGGTGGTCAGTATCCTGGCCTTTAGTCCTATCACTGCTTTACATTTCCATAGTGTGCACAACAGCCTGGTTAGGGTCCAGTTGTGCACATCTGCACAAAGGCAGTGCCTCTACAGACCCTGTTAATTGCTGCCCCAAAAGCTTAACAAGTGTAGTCTGCAAATCTATGGAGAGGATCATAATTGAGCTCATAAACAAAGATATAGGGGACATGCAGACATTGTACCCATCCCATTTTGGCTTGGTCAGGGGCAGATCATGCCTTTTGTACTGGGTTGACATCTTTAAATTGGTCACTTAGGCCATTGTTGGGGAAAGGCAGTCCATACAGCCTACCTTGGCCTTGCAAACACTTTCAACACAATACCCCACTCAGGTATTGTGGAAAACCCTAACAACTGAAATGTAAACCCATATGTCACAAGATGGGTTGCAAACTGGCTTAAGGACGGGACCCACATGGTTAGAGTTGCTGGCACTATGTTAGACTCCAGGCTGGTCACAGGTGGTGTCACACAGGGCTCAGTCCTTGGCCCCCATTGTTTGTCATGTACTTCCCAGAAGTACAGGCCAACATGGGAGGACTTTGGATGACAATGTTAGCAGATGACTGCACACTGGGCACCATAGTGGACAGTGCATCACACACAGATATCCTTCAGAAGGGACTCACAGTAACTGATAGCTGGTGCCAGGGCCATGGCCTGAAGTCAGAGTGCACAACTTGTGTAGACATACCCTTCAGGAAAAGCAAGGTGACCCCAAGCTACCATATAGGTGGCAATCCTCTAAGCACAGAGGAGGTTATCATGGACCTGGGGACCCAGGTTAACAGTCGCCATTCTTCTGAGACTCACATTGCTAAAGTGGCTAGGAAGACCTTCTACATTGCCCACCTGATCAGGCTGGGATTCACATCCAGATCTAGTGGGTCATTGTTCCCTGTACTCTTCACTTATCAGACCGGTGATCGAGTCGAATGCCCTATTCTGGCTGTATCTCACACAACATCTGCAGCAATTGGAGACACCCTGACTGTCCCCACCTAAAGGATCAAGGAACCCCAACAGCTGTCATATGCTGCCAGATTGACGACACTCACACTCTATTCACTCACATACCGTCTGCTTAGAGGTGACATGTGCCTGACATGCAGGCCATGTCCAAACAGAGATTAATGGGCATGCTCCACCTCAGACTCAGAAGATCCACCTGAACCACTAGTGCAGGTGACTTACACCTTAGCAGGGATGTATGTTGGACATGTTGGAGGGATGGAGTTATCACCGGAGACTCCCTATGCTGTGGAATACAATCCTGGTCCATTTGAGGCAGAGCACCTTGCTGGCTGTGTTCAAGAGGTATCTTGACCTAATGCTAGTCGGAGAATGTGTTTGTCCATCAACACATTGTAAGCGTAGTTCGACATGTCATATGTCTTGTTTAGTATACTGTGCCTCTGTCTACCTGTGACATAACATTGATACCCAGGGTAAACCTCCCATCTCCCATCCACTCATTAGGATTCCTGTTGAGGGGACTCAACCAGTGTCTCTATGGACAACCTGTACTGGTAGTTTACTCATGTGTGGGGGTGGCTTCTGTGTTTTGGATAATGCAGTACAGCCTGTCCTATATATGTCAGTGCTGGGGTTCAGGTCCCTCATGTGCATAGCTCCCTGCCATTCAGATTGTACAAGGTTTAGCATGTGCATTGATTCCAGCTTGGACATGGCTTTCTACATCAGGCACAGCTTGCATCTGGGTGGACAGCATGGCAGTGTGTGGAGCTGCACTCTGTTTAATCAGACTACACATTACATGTGTTCCAGCTCTGTCATACTCCTGGTGAGGTACTGTTGTGGACTTTACAGGTGCTGGATGTGTGTGCATGAGGTACACCCCACAGGGGCTGTTGTGGTCATTTCTAATGCTGATGAAAGATAACTGCAGAACCAGAATGACCTCACCTTAGCTAGATGTCAGACAGCATGGACCATACAATCACAACTGAAAACAGGACCCTCTCCACAAAGGGAAAGTGTCCTGTCTGGTGGACCCCAGCCATAAACAAACTGTATGACAGATGAGGGTTACTAATGCAAGACAGAGCTACATCTCCAAAAGGGAAGACAGCTGTGATCAGCACTAGTAGAAAGCTACATTATCTCATAAAGACATGCAAGGTCAACTTGGGGACATAAATCACCAAAGACAATGAAGGTAACCACACTGCTTTCTTCAGTTATGTCAGACACCTGGTTGTGAACTCTCGGATATGCTCAGAGTTGGTACACAACAACATATATTCCAGTGACCTGACAGATATTGGCAACATTCCGGCGGACAGCTTCAGTGCGATTTACCCCCTCCCTCACCCCCAAAACAAGATAGTTATCACTGCTGTATGTAACCTCACTGTCATCTTGGATGTCCATGTGAGAGCCACACTCAGCAAAGACAAGTACACAGCATCCATGGGACCTGCTGGTATCTCCAGTTGCATGCTATGTGAACTCCAGAAGGGGCTGGACCCATATATACAACTGCTATTTAACCTTAGTCTTGCTACAGGATATGTACCTGAACACTGGCATACGGCAACAGTGGTCCCACTCCACAAGGGGATGCCTCCACAGACCATGGCAACTACCACCACACAGGCTTAACCAGCCTTGTCTGCAAAGATATGGGAGGAGTCATGGAGCTCTTACACAGACACATTACTGACCTACGGACCCTTGTTCCCACCTAGTTCAGCTTTGTACAGGGCAGATCCTGCCTTTTGCACCTTTGCACCTGAAAAGTACCTACCATGAAGATCAGGGTTCTTCAACACATGTCATATGCTTCCAGAATAGAGGAAGTCCAGCTTTGTTCAGTGTCATACCGCATACTTACAGGTGACCTATGCCTGACATACAAGACCATGTCCAATCAGGATTTGATGGACATACTCCACTGCAAGCAATCCAAATCCACCAGAGCCATGAGTGCTGAGTATTTGAACCTCAGCACATACATGTATAGGACATGCTGGAGGGACAGAGTCATAACTCAGAAGCATCTCACACTCTAGCAGAGTATCCCAGTTCATGTTTGACAGAGTCCCTCACTGACTCTCTTCAGGAGACATCTGGACAACTGCATATGAAACAGAGGCACAGACTAGTCAGAGACACAGTCATGTTATTCAATTACGTAAGGGGGTCATAATGTGTCACTACTAAGTCAGAGGCACAATATTCAGAATCTATTCTGTACACTTATTACCACTATAAGTGGTGGCATTAGCCACATCACTATGGCTAGGCTTATACATGCACTAGGGCAGATAGCCTAGTAGTACACTATGACACTATGAAACACCGTGTATGTGTAGCTATTGTCAATCAAACAGTATGATGTGGCTTGGGGGCTTGATATCTCCCTGTATTCCAACATTGTTTTGTCTATTCCTTCTAGCATGTCTAGGGATCAGTTGCTAGTGTCCTCTCCTGCTCAGCTGGTGAACCTGGGAATATTGAGGCACTGTTACAGTTGCCTCATGTACACTGACAACCGTCTCCTTCTGCCATAAAACACACATACATGTGAGAGATGCAACTATATAGCCAAAGTGGAGGCTGAGCTCTCTCAACATAGGACTAGCAAGACCAGAGAGAGGGTGAAGATAACCACACACACATCTTTAATCCAGTCTCACATGGCACTGTCACAACTTAAGATCATACACATAGACACACAGAGACACTCTCGGAGGCTCTGATCAGAAGTCTACCAGAATGGCGCTGGCCACCACAGCAGACACTCACACAACTGCCTCCACAGGGCACAGCACATGCAACACATTGACCACAGAGTTGGTGTGCCAAACAGTCACAGCCCTTAAGACCAAACACAATGCCGGACACACTTGTCATAGGTGACTCCATAGTCAGACACACTGATGTCCCACTCACCAGATCAGGTACAGAGGAGGTCACAGTAAGCTGCCTATCGGGCACTGGAATCCACCACATAATGCAAGCACTCAGGTCACTAAACTGCAAGTACAGGTCTGACCCAGTCATAATCCATGCTGGTGTGAACGACCTGAGATGTACCTCCCTGGACTACATGGAAAGAGACATAGAGGATCCCTCTGATTATGTAGGCCAGGCAGGTATGACCCTGACCTTCGGCAGTATCCTACCTTCACCAAGTATGATGCCACATAAACAGAGACAAGATGATCAGCTGTAGTATTTTGCTTAGACTATGGTGTCATTCTAAGGGTGTCCAATGTCTGTCTGCCTGGGATGACATGCTGGACAGGCCACGGTGATTTGCAAGGGACGGCTTGCACCTGTCACCCCTGGGCTTCCAGATTTCAGATGATGCTCTTGCCACCCCCATTGTGCCTGTTTTATGCAAGACTCAGATTCTACACCTACCACCCTAGAACACAGTAAAGGAAAGACACTAAGGGTAATGCTGCTCAATGCCCAAGGTCTCAACCTCAAGCTGCACACACTCTATGCCCTTCTCAGTATGTAGCACATTGATGTCTGTGCTGTGCCTGAAACCTGGTTCACAGCTTCTGACAGCACCCCGGCACTATCGGGTGTTACCTCATATCATGCATTCTGGCACCAGCATCCCGACAACACCAAGAAGGATGGTGGGTGTCCATATTCATCAAGGACACCCTCACCTCATGGTTGGTGGCAACACACGATGCATCAGAGACCATCCAGGTGCCAATGACCGTAGGCAAGACTGCTCTGCAGTTTGTAGCATGTTACATGCCACCCGCTCAAACTGAGGTACCTCACACAGCTATCCTGCAAACACTGAAGGGGATAAATGTATCTCAAAACACCATCCTACTGGGTGATTCCAACTATCCACATATAGACTGGGATCACTAATCATGCCACAACACTCTAACACAAAGGTTCCAAGAGTTCATACACTGAAATGCCATGGAACAACTGGTCCCAATCCCCTCAAGTGGAGGCAACATACTAGAACACATCCTCACGAACATGGGGTCACACTGTTCAACACCAGACATATACCCATCATTGGTGAGATCAGATCATGGACTATTCTCAGTGGGAGTCCACATCCCACCCACACCCCAGATGGGAAATGAAACGGTGAAGACCTTCTCAAATGCCGACTTCACATTTCTGAGGACTGGTGTGGTCTCTTTCAAGGCCCCCAGGCCAGCAGACACCATTACCCAAGCCACTGTATCACTTAGAAATGCCTTCTACCAGCACCTCCAGGACTGCATGGTTCAGGCAATCCCAAATAATAATGACTCTTTGTACCACAGGCAAGCATCCAGTCTGGTGGACCCTAGCCATAAACAAGCTGTACAACACAAGGAAGGAGCTACTACAAGATAGAGCGTAATCCGTAGGGGGGAAGGCAACCCTGCTCATTGTGAGTAAAACACTGGGTTCCCCCATACAATCATCTGAGGCATGTTTTGAGAGTAAACCCACTCAGGACTCCAGGGACAATCATGAGGCCTTTTTTACCTATGTTTGAAACCTGGGAGGAAACTCCTAGATATGCTCAGACTTAGTTCAGAATAATGTTGATATCACTGCACCTACAGACATTGGCAACATACTGACTGACAGGTTCAGTGCAGATTTCTCCCCTCCCCAACTGGGGGTATGTACACCAGAGGATTGTAGCCCCCCAAACATCTCCACTGCTGGGGTGGGAACTGCTCAATCCAAGGCAGAAAACACTTTATCCATGGGACCAGATGGTATCCCCAGTTGTGTGCTCCATGAACTCAATGAGTAATTACACCCACAGTTAGGGCAGCTGTTTAATCTTAGCCTCACCTCAGGATATGTTCCCAAGGAGTGGCATACAGCAATGGTGGACCCACTTCACAAAGGAGGTGCCTCCACCAACCCCAGAAACTACCATCCCATCAGCTTGACAAGCCTGTTCTGCTAAGCTATGGAGAGGATCATAATGGGAATTCTAAATGAAGACATAGGGGACTTGCAGACATTGGATCCAATCCAGTTTGGCTTTGTCAAGGGCAGATCATGCCTTTTAAACTTGGTTGACTTTTCAAAACACTCACCCAGGCCATTGACGTGGGCAAGGCAGTCCACACAGCCTACCTTGACCTGGCAAAGGCTTTCGACACAATACCCCACTCAGGTATCATTGAAAACATCACCAGCTTAATTGTGAACCCATACATCACAGCATGGGTTGCAAACTGGCTAAGTGACGGAACACACAGGGTCAAAGTTGCTGGTGCCAGTTCACACTCCAGAGCTGTCACAAGTGGTGTCCCACAGGGCTCAGTCCTGGGCCCACATTTGTTCAATATCTACTTTTCAGAAGTACGAGCAAACACAGGAGGATTATGGCTGACAAAGTTTGAAGATGACTGCAAACTGGGAAGCATAGCTGGAAACCCATCTGACACAGACATCCTTCAGAAGGGTCTCATAGACACAGATAACTGGTGCCACGGCCATGGCCTTACATTAAACACTAAACAATGCATAGCCATACCCTTCAGGAAGAACAAGGTTACCACTACTTCCCATCTAGGTGGCAATCCTCTAAGCACAACGTAGGTTATCAGGGACCTGGGCACCCAGGTTGACAGTGACCTTTGCTTGACACTCACATTGCCAGGGTAGTTTGGAAGGCCTTCTACATTGGCCACCTCATCATGCAGTGATTCACATCTAGATCAAGGGAGGTCATCGTTCCCCTGTACTCATCACACCAATGATTGCATACACTGCCCCATTCAGATTGGATGGGCCCACAAATTCCTCGACAGGAGGTGAAAGGGTCTCAAACATATTTCTTATGCTGCCTGACTGAAGGGATTCCAGCTGTATTCAGTCACTTACTGACTGCTCAGAGGTGACCTGTGCCTGACATACAAGGCTATGTCCAACCCAGAATTTATGAACATGCTTCACCTCAAGACCTCTACATCCATCAGAACTACAAGGGCAGGAGACCTAAACCTCAACACAGATATTAATAGGATGTGCTGGAGGGACAGATTCATCACCCAGAGAGTCCATATGCTGTGGAACAACATCCTGGTACATGTGGGGCTGAGCACCTCACTGGCTTTGTTCAAGTGAGATCTTGACCAATGGATGGGAGATTGCAGGTATACCCCAGGGATAACCTCAGTATCACTGCTTGACAGAGGCACAGCAAAATAATGGGCATATTATCCATCAACTTGCAGGGGTGGCAGAAGCCACAAAACTCTGGGCTAGGCTTATTAATGCCCTAGGGCAGATAGCCTAGTATGAACCTATGGACATAGGCCTGGGGCAGTTCCTGCTATTAGGACAGTGGTCTGCAGCAGGCTATATAGTAGTAGTCGGTTTTAGGTTCATAGGTTCATAGGTTCATACTAGGCTATCTGCCCGAGGGCATTTACAAGCCTAGCCCATAGTTTTGTGGCTTACGCCACCCCTTTAGTATGGGGAACTATACCCATTATTTTGCTGTGCCTCTGTTGAGCAGTGACACTGAGGTAATCCCTGGGGTATATCTGCGATCTCCCATCCATTGGTCAAGATTTCTCTTGAACAAGGCCAGCGAGGTGCTCTGCCTCACATATACCGGGATTTTATTCCACAGCATGAGTCTTTGGTGATGAATCTATCCTCCAGCACGCCCTATAATAGCCGTGTCGAGGTTTAAGTCTCCGCCTTGTGGCTCTGACGGATCTAGATTTTTGAGGTGAAGCATATTCATCAAATCTGGGTTTGACATGGCCTTGTATGTTAGGCAAAGGTCACCTCTGAGCAGCTAGCGACTGCATAGCGCTCGAGTTCTTCCAGCCGGGACGCATAGGACAGATGTTTGAGACCCTTGATCCTTGTCGTGAGGAACGTTTGTGGCCTCTCCAGCTGCTGCAAGTGTCGGGTCAGATACATTCCGAATGGGGCATTGTACTCAATCATTGGTCTGATGAGTGATGAGTATAGGGAGACTATGACCTCCCTTGATCTAGATGAGAATCCCTTCATGATAAGGTGGGCAATGTAGAAGGTCTTCCTAACTACTTTAGCTACATGGGTGTCGAATGACAGACTACTATCAACCTGGGTCCCCAGGTCCCTGATAACTACTTCTGTACTCAGTGGATTGCCACCTATTTGGTAGCTAGGGGTAACCTTGTTTTTCCCGAAGGGTATGACTATGCATTTTTTGGCATTTAACTTTAGGCCATGGCTCTGGCACCAGTTATCCGTTTCTGTGAGACCCTTCTGAAGGATATCTGTGTCAGATGTGTTTTCTACTATGGCGCCCAGTTTGCAGTCATCTGCAAACTTTGTCAGCCATAACCCTCCTGTGTTTGCTTGTACTTCGGAAAAGTAGATGCCAAACAAGAGTGGGCCCTTTTAGCCATTGGTTTTTGACCATGGCTATTCCATGTTGCTTCTTGTTGTGGTACAAACATGGGTGTGTGGTTATCCATGCTATTTATTGCTAGACACCCTCATTTTGTATCTTGTTCCATGTTTTTGCACATGTACATCACTGTATGACGTGCAGCTGTTTCCGCAGGGTCATATGCGTGGATATGGATGTTAGTTGGGGTCCTCAGGTGTGCATATTGTACATGATATTACATTACTTAACACATGGCATTCATGCCTCAGGTGGTGCTGCAGGGCCACCTCTGTCGGATACACATACTACACTCCCTGTACATTTGGAAGCAGGTTGTGTCATGTTAGGCATCCCTGTTACTGTATGAGTGAGTCAGAGCGGGTATCAGTCCCAGTGTTCCTACTGACCAAGCGTATGTGCTATGCGTTGCCTCTTTGCCAAGGCCAGGGCATACTGGGCACGCCTCCTTCTGCCTACTGGGACAAGGTCAGGTTGTTCCTCCTCCAAGTCACCCCCTGCCTGTGATGGCCTTGGCAATGGTGGGGGGATGTTTGGCCCAGCCCTGTGCTGGTCCTGCTGCAGCTGTTTCCGCAGGATCATATTATGTAGCATAGCACATATCATGATCATTTGGGTACATGTAGTTGGTGTGTACTGCAAAGCTCCACCAGATGTGTCCAGACACCGGAACCGTGACTTGAGCAGCCCAAACACACGCTCTATGATATTACGTGTTTGTGCGTGTGCCTCATTATGGCGTTCCTGTTCAGGTGTGTGTGCATTTCTGATGGGTGTCATCAGCCACGGCTCAAGTGCATAACCTGCATCCCCCACTAGGTGTCCGTGTGGGAAGTCCCCATTGGCAAATGATTGGTACAGCTGTGTCAGATGCCAGATGTGGGAATCGTGGTAGCTCCCAGGGCAGCCAGCACACACATTCATTATTATGCCCTGGGCATCACACACGACCTGGCAGTTGATGGAGGGGTATCCCTTGCGGTTAATGTAGACTCTACCCCGCTCACCGGCTGGTGCTTTGATGCGTATGTGCGTGCAGTCTATTGCACCCAGCACCTCAGGGTATCCCGCTATTTGCTGGAAGAGACGCATATTGCTGGCCACAACTTCACGGTCATTAGGGACATATATATGATCACTGACATGTGGTGACATGGCATCCAGGAACTGGTGCAGTACCCTGGAGGCTGATGCCTGTGATATTCCCATCATATCACCAGTTGGTCTCTGGAAGGTACCTGTTGCTAGTATTCTTAGGCCAACACATACCTTGGTTTCCACTGGGATGGGTTCCCCTCTGTTGGTTCTGTGTGTGAGGTGTGGCCTGCACAGCTCAACAATCTGCTGCAGGAGCTCTCTGTCCACTCTATAGCACTCTACTATCTCCAGCTCATGTAACCCATGGTAGGTGACCCTGGGCCTGTATACTCTTCTCCTTCTCCTCACTCTGGGTTGTCTGTCAGCATCTGCATTGTCACCACCCTCAGCAATTCGCCTATGCCTGATTATAATAGCCATGGCAGCCCCTAGCATTTCTGCTCTGAGTTCAGCTTTATTTCAGTTTTCAATTCTGATAGCTTAGCTTCTGGCAGTATCTCTTGTGAGAAACAGCCTTCACTGCTCTTTGTTGTGTTTTAAGTGCTGGGCTGGGCTTCTAGTCTGCCTGTGTAATTGCCTGCTTGTAATTGTTTCCACCAATTAACTCCAGCAGTATTCCCTGGCAGTTTCCCTGTATTTTGGTTGTTTCCTGTTTCCTCTCTGTTTCCTGAGGGGAGCAATGTACACACCAGCTTAAACACGCTCACAGTCACTTAAACGCAGCACACATCCCTACACAGTGTTACACGCACACATCCTTACACGGTGTTAGCTAGGCTGATTCATGCTAAAACGCGCACACTGCCTTACACACGCAGACGCCCGCGCAAACTGTTGTAAACAGTTTGCAACACGCCCACATGTAGAACCTGCCTTACACGCTGCACGCACAGATGCACGTATATCACGAAACTTAGAGTGTAGGGATAGCGTATGCCCTCAATTTCTTGACTTTCCTAGTGTTCTGTTGGGACACACCTCCCTCCCTGATGTCTGTCTGTCATCTGTTACCTTACATTGCCCTCCAATCTGGTACATTTCTTTCTATCCTTCCCCGTGATGTCACCTACCTCTTACTCTGTTCCTCCCCTTCTCTAACTCTTACACTACTCAGAAAGTGCTCATTACCTATGTGGCAGTGTGATTCAGTATTGTAACCCTCATTTACATAGGATTGCCTAGTAATGCTTAGTTACATATCTTACACGGAGCTTCCCCCCCTTGACAACCACTAAACGGAGGCCATATTGTTTTAGTCTGCAAGTCCCTCCATTGACATTCCATGTAATACATAAATCCCACAATTGTGGGCTTATAAGCTTCGTTTTTTAGTTTTAGGTAGCGCACCCTGTTTGCTTGGGTGTGCGCTGCAGTTAAACACAAAAATCCCGTAAAAAAAAAGTTATATAATTTATTTTTGCAACACTTTTTCATGCCAATGGCCACATATTTGGCCATTGGCATGCTTACTGTAACAAATGCACCCTTTATTTGGAGCTGACATAGCTCCGTTTTTAATTTTGCAGAAATGTATTCAGTTGTCAGCTGAGTACATTTCTGCAGCTAACACGTCCGTTACACGGACTGGTTTGGGCTTCGTGGATCGCTCACATACCTCATTTGCATATCTGTCAGCTGCAAATGAGGTATTGAGCATTTCCACGCCCACTCCGTGTAAGAGACGTGTTAGCTGTCTCTTACACGGAGATTTGGGCTGTTGCTGAATCAGGAGGCTTACACGGAGGCTTACACTACTCTTAAACTCCGTGTAAGCCTTCCTGAATCTGGCCCATTGTGTGTCTGCATGAGTGACCTTTTTATTATTAGCATATTTCAAGAAATAAAAAAAGGCTTGACAATGCTGTTATTAAAATCCAGGTTGTAGATGCTCCTTTGCCGTCCTTTACCTTTGAGTATAAGCATTCAGTCTAATGGAATCTTATGGATAATAAACCTATATTCCCTAAAAAAATTAAATAAAAGGATTTTGCTAGCAGAAGCATTTGTCCATGGTCATGCTAGTAGGTGGGGAAGGAGTGCATGGCAGGGCCAAAAGTAATATAAGGATGAGGTGAAGGATTTACCTTGCGGCATTGCCTTCCTTGACGTTTCACCCAGTGACCAGTAACTATGTTAAGAATTATAAACTGAGAGATTACATTATAGATAGGTCTTAGTCTGCATCATTATCAGGTTGCACATAACAGGTAAAAACTTTAGTTAAGTACTTTGATTATTTTCCATGATGGTGGTTTCTTGGTTGTGTGAAAAGTAGTGAGTTTTTCCATGGTTTCTTATAGGCTCATAGGTGTGTACTAGGCTAATAACCACAAGGGCCTTTTTAAGCCTAGTCATGCATCCCAAATCTCTGACAAGTTCTTGTACCCTAATAAGTGTAAGCAAGGGCTTCTGAGATAAACATTTCCAACCAGGGGCTTGGGAGATGAACCATTTACAGGCTGCCTGTATCCATTATACACATTGGTACCAAACCAGGGATGAGTTTCCTGTTCCCCATCCAACTGTCCAAGTTACACCTGAATTGGGTTACAGAGGAACTCTGCTTCACATGGATGGGGAGCCTATTCCAGAGAGGGGGTAGTCTCTGGATACATACCTGTCTTTCCAACCTGGTTGGCCCACTGTACACACAGTCTCTTTTCAGGACCAATGTCTGGTTAAGTGACTTACTGAAGGCCACACAGGATGTAAATGATGGTTAAGGAAACCAAACTCTGTACCACAGAAACTAAAGATTGCAACCTGAACCTCTGCACCAGTTGTCCAGAGAAAATGGACTGGCCATTTCATTGTTTTTTGGCTGTGGAGGCCATTGGCATAATGAAATTAAAAATAAAAAAAAGCAGAGAACAGGGAAAGGATGTCTTTGAGTTAAAATGGAGAAAATCCCAGCCTCCTTCCATTAGACTCCTGTGTTTCTGCTCTTTTTTTTTTTTTTTTTACCCTGGTTATTTGGATGGCTTGCTTTTTTTAGGATCTTTCTCAGGTTTTCCCCCTTCACATCTTTTATCATCCCATTGTAAGTCAAAAAATAAATAAATCAAAACAGAGACAGAGAAATAAATAAAAAAAAACAAACAAAAAAAATACTAGAAAAAAGCAAAGGGATTTGTCTTATTATTCGCCCATACTTTAAGAGTCTGGGTGTTGTTCAGTTGTTCAACCCTGTTGCTATTCTTTGACAGACATATCATTTGTTTCTGCAGGTGCAAGGTTGTTTTCAGTTTTCCACTTACTTCCGTGGCACAGTGAAATGAGCAACTCTTCAGTTGTTGCCTCAGCTGAAGTGATTCCTGCATAGAGCAAGCTCTTATGCTTCGGCAGATCATGCTGTTCCTACCCTGTGTACCTGTAGTGTGTTTTTTATCCTCCTTACATCATCGTGTCTGTCTGTGTCTTACAGGTTATGTTTCTCAACCTGAGTTTGAAGGTTAATGGCCTGCTGATGAGTGAGTTTTTTTTTTTGTCATTTGGCACTGTTGCAGGAAATCTAGCATTTTTTTTTTTTTAATTGGGCTTCTGCTATTGTTATTTCCCCCCACTGCAGCATTTATTACACCCCCTGACTCTTTGTCTTTATGGCATGCTACTGTTTTTCTCTGTTCCCTCATTTAGTGCTCAATGACCCATTGCTTAAGGCCATTAAAAAAGAAAAAGAAATGAAAGAAAAGAGGAAGGCAGTGTAACTTTTAAGAAAATCACAGCTTGAGGAGATTTTTAAGGGTATATGCAGCTTTGCTTAATAGAGTATCCTTTGTTTTTCATTCACTCTGCTGTGGAGTGGCAGCAATTGATATATACCTAGATAGATAGATAGATAGATAGATAGATAGATAGATAGATAGATAGATAGATAGATAGAATATACCTAACAAGGGAGAGGAAACAGGCAGGATTTAAACAGGAAAATAGAAAGGGGGGGGTCAATTAACACAATTACCATCATGCTCATTTATCCTTCAGTGATACACCGGATAGTCAGCTATCTTATAATCATTAGTATAGAGGTTCAGTCAACTTGGTTAGGGCCCCACTTAGAATTTCCAATGGGTAGATGGTGGGTTATAAAAATGAAAGAAAGAAAAAAACATTTTTAGGTTCTTCTGTTTCAGAATATTTGCAGGCAGTATCTTTAATGTTTGATGGCATGCCATCCATCTTTGACACACTTCCAATCTGAAAATGTCTTTTTTATCTCTTCTATTTCTAAACACATGAGATTGGATGCCGATTCAAAACGTTGCTCTTTCAAAAAGTTTGTTGATTGCTAACATTCTGTTTCGGGGCTTTCATTCTCCATTATGAGTATTTGGATGACAGTGTCAAATTTATTTGCAGGCATTATAACATCCGGTACTTTACGTTATACTCTATATACATGGCTTCAACAAAAACTGGCACTCATATTCAGTGCTGAAATATTCATCACACCATAAACTTATGAAATCATAATCTTCAGTATTTATATTTCTTTACTAACTTAAATTTGGAGACAGCATTGTGAAAACAATATGTGGAAACTATCCTTCCTTGAATAAGCAGCCCCAGTAGCTAATCAGGTAGTGCACTTGTCTTTGGTGCAGGGAGCTGTGGGATGTCTTTTCACATCGGGTAATAGAATTGCTTATTCCAGTACTAATACTGCAGTGTAGCACAGGAAGGATGCTACACTCCTGAGTGTGATGTCCTTCTGGTGAGACATTAAACCAAGGCCCCATCTGCTTGAGTTGATGGTAGCACTTTTGGATGTAAATGATCCCACAGCACTTATCAAAAGCAGTAGGGTAAGTATCATGGTGCCCTTGGTAAATTCCCCTAGTCAATATAAACACCACTTCAGGACTCCCTTGAAAACAGGCCATTGGCCTAGTGAGATTAACCTGGTAACACATTGTGAAAAAATGTAAAATAATAACCCGAGTAACATTCCTGTGAACTATTGAAACAAAATAAGAGCATTATAAGTAGCAATAAAAAGTAGAATATTCGGCAACAAATATTACACCACTGAAAGTTCGGTACATTAGGTTTGCAAGTATTAACTTGGGCAGAAAATCTGCCATGTGATATGGGGTGTCCTGATGCATAAAATGTCAGAATTACAGCACCTATTGTCAGTCATCATCATCATCAAGCCCCCACCCCTTTTCCCAATTTTATATGGGGTCAGAGTATCACATTAGCATTAGTCAGTGTGAACAAAGCACATACAGGCAGCATGTATACCATCGTGTACCAGCCAGTCTTGGACTGCAAATCAGAGGCCGATGTTTGAAAGGCAGCTGTCACTGTACAAGGCTAGTATTGTCAGTGCTGTCTGGGACCTCTCTGGGTATAGATCTCACCTTACAGCTACAAGGCTTACTCCCAATGTCAGATACTCATGTTTTCAGAGCAAAAGTAGTTGCCAAGTCTCACTATTTCCATGTGATAAGATTGACTGAATGGCAGTTTCATCCTTACAGCTCCAGGATTCTACTTGAACTACAGGTCACCAGCCTGACATGATATTTAATGTCCTATTTTTACATGGGGTTAGAGTGTCACATCAGCATTAGTTAGTGTGATCCAATCACGTATTCTCAATGTATACACCATCGAATGGCAGCCTTTCTTGAACTGTAAATCAGTGTTTACTTAGTTACTGCAATAGATGCTAATATTTATTTTACTATCTCCTTTATAAGCTGTTTAGGTGACTTTTAACAGAGTTGTGTTTTTTCCTATATTCTCCCATTATTACATGTTGATTTTGTATCTAAGCAATTGTGTAGATAGTTGGCTGCCGTATTGATTTCATTTTTAAATATATGTCATGATAAAATTATAAAGATTAGTATGACTCACATAGCCAAGATACACAAATTTGTGAAACATTCCAGGTGGAGTTATGGGCTGGCACATTGGCTTAGGTGATTACCTTACAGACCTATGCTACATGACTTGAATCGCACCCTAGTCACTGCCTGGATATTGGCTAGGCATGCAAAGATCTGCAGACTAATTACCTAGTATTTACCTATAAAACATGTCTCTATACCTGTTTTAATTTTTGACATGGCTGGTTAAAGTGGTCAGGTCAGTTCTACTTGTTGAATAAAATAAATAACAAAAAGCTAAACTTCATGCTGTTAGTGCAATCCCTATTTTGACAGTTTACATCTGCAAATAAAAAAAAAATCAGCCTGACAAGTTACATATTGATTCATTCTTTTGACTAGCACAGTATTTTATAGACATATTTTAGCAGATACTGAACTCTGTACTCACTTATACAAGGCTGTGCATTACTCCATATACCCTTGCTTAATAATGAATCCATTATGCACTGTATTTTGTTATTCAAAGGCTGATATCCTTCAATACATTGAACGTCCCATGTTTCATTTATGCCATGATGTGGTTTACTTATGTTAAACTTTGCATTTTGTAGAACATGGATGCTGCACATTTCTGTTAAAAACACAGGAGGAAAAAAATAATTACAACAAAGCAATTTCAATGAAGACATAAAACTGCATTCTTTTTCTGTTTCAGATGGATAACATTTTTAGAATAAATTAAACTAAGAATGATCTATTAAGAATATCACAATATTGTAGTTTATCACCATTTTTCTTATGAAGCTGCATTTATTAGTCTGATTATTTACATGCCTTTGCAAAAAGTTCACCTTATATTTCAAATTGCCACAACATTGTGTCATTACCGTTAGAACTTTTTAGGCTTTGTTGCGGTCATGTACCGTAGTTACTCATACTTATAGTTTTATTGTAAAAACACATCTTAGACATTATATACAAAATACATGATGCACATCACAGTTCGGTGGCACAGCAGGATTAAGACCTGACTTCAACCTAAATGTTGGAAGACTGACTGGAGGCCCAGATGCTAGGGGAAATGAGTATTGTGTGAGCAAAGCAGCAGCACTTTGTCGACTTACTCACTCTCTGAGGGAGTCGATGAGACTTCTGTTTTTGGGGTTGGCATTGCCCTAACGATAGGAGCATGTTCTCTTTGCAAGATGGTTGACCTTTAAAAATTTGTTAGTAAGAGGTAGGATTACTGATAACTGATGTTGTGTTCGGAGGTGCACATAACATCAGCAGCTCTGCCAAATTGGAACATTTCATTTAAATCAGTTGTGTATAAAGCAGCATTATACTTTATTTCTAGAGGTTGCACTCCTTGGGAGATGCAGCTCTATGATGCTACACTACATGCGTGAGCACATACTGAGTTGAATGTGCTCACCTGCCTTTGTTGTGATGTCAGTCAGGTTAGGCATGTCCCCCACAGGACTGGTCCTTCAGCAATGAAGCAGATTAATTCAGCTTCGGCCAATAGCGCATCTCTGTTTATTGTACAATCACACCTCATATGTGTTTCATTAGCCACACAACTTGTGCACAGCAAACTCCTTCAAAGTATAACACTTCTCTCTAGCTGTGCCAAATAAATATACTATTCTATAATAAAAAACTGTTATAAAATTATTTGTTTGTTTACTTGTTTTAGGTGCTCTATAACATTACTGTAACATTTTGTTTACCATGTGCACGGGTGATGGTTCAGTAATGTGTGTCCCCTGTACCTATATAGAATTGAGAATGTGACTACGGTGTTTGGGCTTGCATGTGTATTATGCAGTCAAGAATTACATTTTCTGACACATAGCTGAGCAATAACTCATAATTCAGTCAGCCAGAATTGTTTTTAATATAAGAGCATTTCTTCAAGGCATAATACTTTTAGCACATGTAAATCTAGCCATTTGGTATTGGATACACAAGAAAGGAATGAAAGAAACACAACATTTATAAACACTTTATTTGGTGATACGATTTTGCACTATTGCCTAGTCTGTGTGCTAATCAAAACATTGGGTTCAGGCACCTAGGCAGCAAGACATTTCCCTCTGGTACATTTGACTGGGGACACATGGCTGAAGTACATTCAGCTGCAGAGAAATATGGCTGTTTGCAAATTCCCTGTGGGCAAAGAGAAGCACACACTGCCATGCTCACAGCTTTAATAGCCAAATGCATGGCAGCAGAAGAAGTAATGAGTGCTGTGCTCAATGTACAGTACATACTTATATAACTACAACATGTAGAAGTGTGCTACAGCATGGAGGAAATCTTGCAGGCTACTGTAGTCACATATATGCTCTAGTATGCGTTTTAGGTAATGTTTCCCAGACACTGTGAAGGGGATAGTGGTCCACACACTCCAATTATAAAGGCACTGCCCATTGTGCACTGCATTTTTACTGCCACTGGTATGCCCTCTGGCCAGCCTGCTGCTGATGCCTACCATACTGCCTGCTATCTCATGTTCCCTTGGGGACCATGGACATTTTTTTCCCCCTGTGCATGTGGTTATTAAAGCTGTGGGCATGGCAAGTATATGCTTCTCTTTGCGCACAGGGAATTTGCAAACAGCCATATTTCCCTGCAGCTGAATGTCACTTCAGCCATGTGTCCCCAGTCAAATGTACCACAGGGAAGTGTCTCAATGCCTAGGCGGCGCCTGAACCCCAAAACATTGCTTGTTATATTCTGAGTAGCTGCTAACATTCTGTTTCTGGGCTTTCATTCTCAGGCCCGAATATTCGGATGAGATTGTCAAAGTTCTATGCATGTGTTGTGACATAGGATGCTTTACATTGTATTCTGCATGCATGACTTCAGCTTTTGGGCAAATAGAAACAGAATCTTGCACTTGTATTCAACAATGAAATATTCATCAGACCATGGACTTATGAAATTATAATCTTCATTATTAATATTTCTCTACCAGCTTACATTTGCAAGCAGCACACTGATAGGAATTTGTGGAAACTATCCCCCTCCCAAATAATAGCACATCCAGGAGCTCACCGGGTAGTGTTGTTGCTTTAGGCGCAGGCAGTTGTGGGTGTTCTTCTCACAGGAGGTATTTGGCTTTTTTTTCCAGTACTGATCCTGCAGTGCAGCACAGGACAGATGCTACACTCCTGATGTGCCGTCCTTCTGGTGAGACATTAAACTAAGGCCCCATCTGCTTGATTTTATGGTAGCACATGTAGATGCAAAAGGCCCCACTTACTTTTTCAAAAAAAAACAGTAGGGTATGTTCCTTGGTGCCCTACCAAATGTCTCCTAGCCAGTATAAACACTACCTCGGGACTCTTAAAAAGAGGCCATTGACCTACTGAGGTTAACCTGGTAAACACAGCGTGAATAAATGTAAAATAATAACCTGTGTAACATTACTGTGAACTATTGAAACAAACCAACAGTACAAGAAGTTGATAGAAAAAGCAACACTTTGGGCACCAAATATTACACCAATGAAAGTTCTGTGCAGTAAGTTTACAAGTCTTAACTTGTACAGTAAATCTGCCATGTGATAAGGAGTGTCATGCTGGATGAAGCCTCAGTATTAGAGCACCTGCTGTCAGTCATCATCATCATCATCATCATCAACTTCAACCCCCATTCTTCCCATTTTTACGTGGGGTCAATGTATCACATCAACATTAGTCCGTGTGACTAAACCACCTGCAGCCAAAGTGTACTCCATTGAATATTAGCCAGTCTTCCACTGTATATGAGAGGTTGTTGTTTGAAGGGCAGCAGTAGGTATACCAGTCTAGCATTGTCAGTGTTGTCTGGGACCTCTCTGGTACAGCAGTTAACCTCACAGCTACAAGGATTAGTCCCAATGTCAGATATTCATGTTCTGAGAACAAAAATAGTCAGCAAGTTGTACTTTTTTCATGTGATGCCCTGGGCTGAATGGCAGTCTCATCCTTACAGCTCAAGTATTAAGTTGGAACTATGCGTCACAATCCTAACATCATATTTAATGTCCCATTTTTTTCACAGGGTCGGAGTGTCACATCAGCCTTACTCTGCATGATCTAATCACATATTTCCAATCTATACACCATTGAATGGTAGCCATTCTTGAACTGTAACTTAGTGTTTACCTAATTACTGCAATGGATGATAATATTTATTCTGTTAACTATCTCCTGTTTCAGCTATTCAGGAGACTTGGAACAGAGCTTTATTTTTCCCTGTATTCTGCCATAATTACATCTTGATTTTTTAACTAACCAACTGTGTAGATATATGGCTTCTATATGTATTTTATTTTTATATATACTGCTAATGTAATAGTAAAATGATAAAGATGAGCATGGCTTTTACATAAGGATGATGCACAAGTTTGTGAAAGCATTCCGTAGAGGGTGTTGGGGGCTGGTGTAATGGTTAAGGTGTTCATCTCAAAGACCTATGCCACAAGACTTAACTCTCACCCTTAGGCACTGAATGGAAATTGGCTTTGTTTTTGATAACCTACAGATTAATTACCTAGTATTTATTTGTGAAAACATGTCTTTATAGCTGTTTTAGTTTTTGACATGTCTGTTAAAAGTTGTTAGGTCAGTCTACCATCTGAATAAAATAAAATAAATAATAAAATAAAAACATAAACTGTATGCTGCTAATGTATTACTTATTTTGACAGTTTACCTCTGCAAATAAAATAAAAAAGTGCAACAAACTATTCCTTCATTCATTCTTCTAACACTATTTATTATAGACATATTTTAGTAGACAGTGAAACCCGTACCCACTTATACAGGGGAATACATTACTCCATATACCACTGCATAATGATGAATGAATTTATTTATGATTTGTTGATGAGGACAGTCTGACTAGGACAGATCCTATTGTCAGCAGAGGCTCAGGGAGAAATTCTCCTGATGCATGCCTTTGGAATGTGGGAGGAAACCAGAGTACTCTGAGAAAACTCACCCGAAGGCAGGGAGGACATGCAGACCACACAGAAGTCACACAAGCCGTGAATCGAACTGGATAACCTGTTGCTGTGAATTCATTATACACTGTCTTCATGCAAAGATTAATATCCTTCAATACACTGAACATACCATGCTTCATTTATGCCATGGTATGGTTTATGGATGTTAGGCTCTATATCTTGTAGAGCATGGATGCTGCACATTTATGTTAAAAGCACAGCAAAAAAATGATAAACACAAAGCAATTTCAACCAACACAGAAAACTGCATTGCTTGTTTCAGATGGATAAAGTTATTTTTTTTAAACACTTTTATTGAATTATCACTTTTAACACAGGGAAATTTACATTGATACAAAAACAATTAAACTGTGTTAAATTAACATTAACAAACATTATACTTCACATATATTGCTATATATCATATAGCTTAAGCAACATTTATGGATAAAGTTATTAATAAAGACTAAAATCTGATTAATCTATCAGAAATATCAAAATGTTTCAGTTTTTCTCCTTTGTTCTTACGAAGCTATAGCTATTAGTCTGATCATTCCCAAGTCTTTGCAAAAAGTTTATCTTATATTTTGACATGTTATAGCATTGTTTCATTACTGTTAGAACTTACTACGCTCTATTACTGTCATATGCGGTAGTTACTCATACTTGTGGTATCATTTTATATACACATCAGTTATTATGTACAAAATAGATGATGTGCATCACACTTCTGTGGCTTAGTGGGATTAAGCCCTGATTGCAACCCAGATGACTCAAAATTGATTAGAGGCCCACTGCTTGGGGAACTGAGTTGGGTGTGCGGTAAAAGAGCAGGTCTTTGTTGACTTTCTCACTCCCTGAGGGAGGGAGTAGGACTTCTGTTTGTGAGTTGACGCTCCCCTGATGACAGCAGCTCACTGTGATTGCAAGACAGATGACCTTTAAAAATTTGTTATTCAAAGGTAGGGCAGGTGATGACTGATGTTGAATGACGTCAGCAGCTCTGCCTGGCTGAAACATTCCAAAAACATCAGCTGTTTACAAGACAGCATATACGTTACTTCTAGGGACTCCACTCCTTGGAGGATGCAGCTCTGTGATGCTGCACTACACGTTTGTGCATATTATGGTTTGCGTGCACTCATCTGCCTTTCTTCCGATGTCATGTCAGGTTAGCTATGTTCCCTGCAGTAGCATCTCTTCAGTTATGAAGCAGATTAGCTCAGCTTCTGCCATTAGCACATCTCTGTTTATTGTACAATCAGGCCTCATATATGTTTGATTACCACACAACTTGTTGTACAACAAACTCCTTGAAACACAGGTCTTGTGTATGGATACCAAATAAAGGTACTATTGCATTAATATTATTTATTATAAAATTATTTGTTTGTTTATTTGCTTTTACTTATTTTAGGTGGTGTATAACATTTCTGTGACATTTCATTTACAATGTCTACAGTGCTCTAATGTTTGTATTCCATGTTCATTTGTGTTAATGACAATGTGTCTGTGATGTTTGTGTTTTTGCATATGTATTATGCTGTCAAAAATTAAATATTATGGCACATAGCTGATCTGCACTACAGCAATTGTTCAATGTAAGAACATGTATTCAAGGCACAGCACTGTTAGCACATATAAATCCTGATATTGGGTATTGGGTTTAGAAGAAAGGAAACAATGAAACATTGCCTTTTAAACACTTTATTTGATTATAACATTGTGCATTACTGCATAGCTGTACTTCTCCAGCATGAACACAGAAGCACATGAAGAGAGACATTATGGAGCTCTCGAGACTATGTGTCTCAAGCTGGTATGAATCTAGCATTGAACAGCATATTACAAAAGATGATTTATTTGGACAACTGCCTGAGTTTTTTTGTGTCATTCTAAGGAGATGCAATGTATTTGATAGCATCAGAGGACATGGTTAAAGGACCTCATTGCTTTGTCAGGGATGATCTGCACCTGTCCCCTTTAATACTTGCTAAAATTTTATTCACATCTGTAGAACCTTTTTTAGGCAATTCAAAATTGACTAACCTACCGACATAGCAAAATCAGCTCAATTGAACCTCAAGTTGTTGCTGCTCAATTGAAAGAGACTAAACAAAAAAAAACACTCCCTCCAAGGCTTTTACAACCTCAAGGATATAGACATCTGTGCAGTTACAGGGATGTGGTTTAAAACTGCAGAGAGTACCCTGACATTGCAAAGTTTCAGTGCCTTCCAGACCTTTTAACCAGTAGTTGCACAATCAGGGTCTAAAGGTAGAGGTGTCTCAATATATATCAAAAAGAAGCACACAACTACGTTGGTTAAATAGGAAATGCTGCTGGCATTTCTCCATGTGCAGATCATTGGAGATAAAATCCCACACCATATCCTAGCAAACTATAGGTCACCCTTCATGTCTCAAGAAATTGCAATGCATACTTTACTGGAGAGACTTGCTATCCAATTGAACACCGTACTCATGGGTACATTGACTATCCTTCTGTTTTCTGGGAATCATAAACAGCCTCAAATTTGAAGGTACAGAGATTCCTGGGCTTCATAAATACAAACACCTTTGATCAGTTAGTGGATATGCTCACTAGATGCTCCAACATTCTGAACTTCATAGTCATAAATATGGAGCATACTGTCCATCCCCCATTCTCACATCTTACATGGCACTGTCTGATTATAATGCTGCCTCCTTTGAAATCAAAATCAGCTCAGTACTTCCAGTAAACCCAGGAAAACTACCTTTTATTAACTGATAGTTTGTCAAAAATGCAGTGCCCCTCCAAACCCAGCGAACACAGCAACCTATGCAGAGTTTTTCACAGAAACCTTGTACAACCATGTCTATGGCTGTACAGATGTTGCTGTACTTACTAGAACTAAGCCAAAAACTAACTCCAAAAATAAACTGACCAGGTGGCATCTCAAATTAAACAGCATATACAACAAAAGAAAAACATCATGGCTAAAATCAGGAAGTGTAACTCTCATATGGATAAGAACTCTCTCATCAAATAAAACAGGCCATTAAGGGGGCTAATTAAGTCCAATAAAGCCAATTTCAGAGTCAAGATAGCATCCCAGACAAATGACAACCATAAGGCCTTCTTCAGCTGCATCTGAAACCTCAATGGCAGCACATAGCAGTGTGTTTAAGTGACAGTTAATGTCCTGCATTCACCAAGCCTCATGATATAGAGAATCTGTTGGCTGACAAATTAATTTCCAACTTTACCCCCACTCATGCTCAGTCACCCACCCAAGAAATACCCACAAACATAACCCTCCAAGTATAAACAGAGAGCATGTACTGCCAGAGATTGCTGAGGCCAAGACCATAGTCTCAATGGTCCCCAATAATATCCCAGGATGCCTCCTGAATAGTCTAAAATAAGACTTATCAGGTTCACTGGAATCACTATTTAACTTGTCTCTAAACTGGCTTTGTGCCAGGAGAATGGAGGACTCCTATGTTCATCACCCTTAATAAGGGCAGGCGATCAACAGATCCCAGAAACTACAGACTCACTAGTCTGACTAGACTTATTTGCAAAGCCATGGAATGAAGTATTATGGAAATGTTTAACATAGACAATGAAGACCACCAGACAGAAGATCGGTCCCAATCTGGCTTCAGAAAAGGAATGTCAAACTTAGTGACCCTGGTGAACTTCTTTGTAAAAGTTACCAAAGTAATGAATGAGGGTAAAACAGCACACTCTTCCTTTGTTGTTCCATCCAAGGCATTTGATACAATACACCACTCGGGCATTGTTAACAAAGTTACTGATTTAGGCGTAAACCCCCAAATAACAAATTGGATAGCCAGCTGTCTTATGGATAGGTCTCAGGAAAATAGACCGATGAGACCACTTCCACAAAGAGGCTGGTCACCAGCAGAGACCCTCAGAGCTCTGTGCTGGACCCTCTCCTCTTTGGCATCTTCTTCTTGGAAATCAAAGCCAACATCAAACAACTCTAGCTGACCAAGTTCACTGATGACTGCAAATGGGAAGCAGCCATAGAACCCCCTCTCCAAGACATAAGCATCCTACAAGATGGTCTAATACAAAAAAAATGACTGGTGGTAAAGCCACAGCTTAAAACTCAATGACAAGAAATGCTTTATAGTACCTTTTGGGAAGTCAGACACCATGGAAAATTATATAGGTTCATAAATAGGTACTAGGCTATCTGCCCGAAGGCATTTATAAGTCTAGCCAGAACGTGTTGGCTTTTGCCGCCCCCTTAGATTAGTTCCCTTTACCTCTATCCAGCAGAGCCACTGAAGTGATCCCTGAGGTAAACGTTCTGTTTTCCATCCACTCATCAAGGTTTCTCTTGAAGAGTGTTAGCGAGGAGCTCTGCCTAATGTAGATTGGAATCTTGTTCCAAAGCATGGGAAGTCTCTGGGACAGGAATCTATCCCTCCAGCATGTCCTATTTATTGTTGTGGTGAGGTTTAGATCCCTATAGCGTGTGGCTCGAAGGGATATGGTTTTCTTTAGGTGGAGCATGTCCATCAATTCTGGGTTGGACATGGCCTTGTATGTCAGGCAGAGATCACCTCTGAGTAGGTGGTATGCAACCGAGTACAGCTGGAGTTTCGTCAGTCGAGCTGCATAGGGCATCTGTTTGAGGCCAGTGATCCTCTTGTTGAGGTACTTCTGTGGTCTTTCCAGCTGTTGCAGGTGTCTTGTAAGGTACATCCCAAATGGGGTGTTGTACTCTATGATGGGTCTGATGAGTGATGAGTAGAGGGGCACAATGACCTCTTTTGATCTGGATGCAAACCCTTTTGTGATTAGGTGGGACACATAGAAGGATTTTCCTAACCACTTTGGCAATGTGATTATCTAAGGAGAGATTACTATCTACTTGGGTCCCCAGATCCCTTATTACATCTTCCATATTTAGGGGACTACCACCTATGTGGTAGTTTGTGGGTACTTTGTTTTTTCCAAAGGGGATGACTATGCACTTTTTAGCATTTAGCTTGAGGCCATGGTTTTGACATCAGGTATCTGTCTCAGTGAGACCCTTTTGGAGGATGTCTGTGTCAGCTGGAGAGTCAATTATAGCCCCTAGTTTGCAGTCATCTGCAAACTTGGTCAGCCATAATCCTCCTGTGCTTGCCTACCTCTGAGAAGTATATGCCGAACAGGAGGGGTCCTAGGACTGAGTCCTGGGGAACGCCACTTGTAACCGGTTTAGAGTCGGACCTAGCTTTCGCAACTCTCACCATGTGGGTTCTATCTGTGAGCCAGTTAGCAACCCATCTTGTGATGTAGGGGTTTACGATAAAACATCTCTGAGAGTTGCCCCACTAGTCAGGGAACTCATAGTTATTCTTTTATCTATTGACGTTTGATTACTGAAAAAGTCAAACTACATAGGTACCCATTTTCAGTGCAGGCCTGGGTAGAAAAGTTAAAAGTATAAAAAAAAAAAATAAGAATATTAATTTTACAATTTTCAAAAATAATACAAAAACATATACAGTTTAAATAATTATACCAAATTAAACATAATATGAAAACATTGGTTAAGAATATATGCAATTTATATGACAATGATTTAAAATTTAGAGAAATTTTATCCAGTTTAGACAAAGTAAAAGTATAATACAAACAGTATGAAAATGTACCTGTTCATATTTAGGGATGTAGTTTATCCTGGGGTTGAACAAAAACTGAGCTGGATTTTGGCTAGGATATATTTCAGAAAGGTTTTAAAGGACTGGAAGAAGGGTATTAACCTGAAGGATACGGTAAGGAGTTCCAAGCCTTAGCAAGATGGTATTAGTACAGATCATGCCCCTCAGATTTGATAGGTTTGTGGACAGAGAGGAGTTTATGGTCACTGAATAATAATGACCAAGTAGGAACATAGCTGTCTAGAATGATGTTTATTGTTGGAAATCAGATGTCTTCTGGATAATTTTATAGATGGTAAAAAAATGTGTATATTTTAGTTGATGAAAGTTTTAAGTAATTTAGACTTATTAGTGCTATACAGTGGTGCATTCTGAAAGGGGTATTTGCTGCAAGCTTAGTCACATTATTACAGCATTGTTCAAGTTTTGCTTTTTGTGATGTCTGTAGGTTAGTAAGGATAGGAGCACGATAATGCAGAGGCATGTGTAGTTTTAGTTATATTAGTGAGAACGTTTTGGGCTCTATAAAGCGTCTCTATTTTTTGGTGAGTTTTTATACAATTTTGTATATGCATATCAGCTCAAGATTGTCATCCACTATCTTCCCTAATAATTTGCTATGAGGAATGACTTCAATGGCTGTATTGTTAAGAGGGAGATAGGATTTTAAATTTTGTTGTTTTTTTTTTTTCATGAGAAAAGTGGTAGGGGGTTTTCAGCACGAAGTGGTAGGGGTTTAATGGAAAAGTACTGTTAGTGATGTCTATTAATTGCTCTCCTTTATGTAGATGAATAATGAGTATTTTTTTTCCAGGGAAAGGGAACATAGGATTTCTGGATTGAGCTTTTTGTATGGCTTTATAGAGGATAGGCAATGCTATTGGCTATTTTAATGCATTCACTTGGAAGGTCATCAGTAGAGCATAGTTTGAGTTTAAGGATAGTTTTATATAGGATTTGGGCACAGGTTTGATGGTGAAAGTGGATGTGGTGATATGTGGCTGTTGGGCAGGGTTAGGATTAGATGTTGCAGAATCCTTTGTTAGGGATACTATATAATGTATGAAATAAAAGTTTAATTATATTGCAGTTTTGAGTGGTGAGCTATATGGAGAGGAGTTGGTGTTGAATATTTTTGCCAGGATGTAAGATGTCTTTAATGGCTGACCATTCCTCAGTCTTAATCTATTGGTTAACAAGTCCGTCTTTTTAACAAGAAGCCTGATTTATGTTGTACCAACAGGAAGCCAGAAGACCAGGGCTCCTAACCTTCCTAATCCCATTACGGCCTCCCAGGTACTGACAAATACTTTACTGGCATCAGGAAAAACATATCTCCTTCACGCCTTCATTCATATCTCCAATATACTGAGGTTTACAGCTAAAAAGTGAAAAACTGGAATCCATTCTACTGAAATAACACGAAAACATAGCAGTGCGAAGTGGTAGGGGTTTAACGGAAAAGTACCATTAGTAATGTCTATTAAATGCTCTCCTTTATGTAGATGAATAATGAGTAATTTTTATTCCAGGGAAAGGGAACATAGGATTTCTGGATTGAGCTTTTTGTATGGCTTTATACATGATAGGCAATGCTATTGGCTATTTTAATGTACTTACTTGAAAGGTCATCAGTAGAGCATAGTTTGAGTTTAAGGATAGTTTTATATAGGATTTGGGCACAGGTTTGATGGTGAAAGTGGATGTGGTGATATGAGGCTGTTGGGCAGGGTTAGGATTAGATGTTACAGAATCCTTTGTTAGGGATACTATATAATGTATGAAATAAAAGTTTAATTATATTGCAATTTTGAGTGGTGAGCTATAGGGAGAGGAGTTGGTGTTGAATATTTTTGCCAGGATGTAAGATGTCTTTAATGGCTGACCAGAATTTTTTAGGGTTGTGTTTATTATTGTTGTGAATGTTGTTATAGTATAGTTTTCTGTCTTTGTTTGTATTTTACTAAAGATGTGGAACATTCTGACGTTTTCCAGTAAATGTGGTGCTGTATATTTTTGCCATTGTTTTCATGCTTCTCTGTCTTGTATTAACATTCTAATCTTTTTGGATAGCCAAATTGCATTATTTGATTTTAGTTTTTTCTTCTAGGAGATGCAAGGCTATCTTAGGAAATTTAGGGAAGTTGTACTGAATGCATTTACAGGGTAGTGTAGAGTATTTCTCTGTTAAACTTGGAAAGGTTGCATGGTGTTTCATAAACATGCACTTTAAGCAGATATGTGAGATGTTTAGTTGCATACATTGTGAGATTGTAACCTAGCCTTCATGGTAACCACCTCACCTAGGATATGCAGATAGTAACCTAACCATCAACCAACATGTGTCCAAGGTAGTAAGAGAATTCTTCTATGTTGCTCAGCTTATAAGGGTCTATATTAGAACATCGAAGTTTCAAAACTTTGAATATTCTAATATTGACCCATATTCAGAGAAAGTTGAAAATATCAAAGCTACAGAAAGCCAAATTTTTTCCTAGGGAAAGAATTTGGTTGTCCGTTTCTGTTGCTTCGGTATTTTCAGTGCTGTGGTGGAAAGTTACGGGTAGGGTTCAGGTAAGTGTGCGACTGAGCACAGGTTAGGTTAGTTAGGGTTAGAATGTGGGTTAGGTATGTGTGCAATTGCGTGGACGTGAGGTTTAGAGCAGGTTAGGTGAGTTAGGGTTAGGGAGTGGGTTAGGTATGTGTGCGATTGTGTGGATGTGAGGGTTAGGGTGGGTTAGGTGAGTTAGGGTTAGGGCGTGGATCAGGTAAGTGTGCAATTGTGTGGACATGAGGGTTAGGGCGGGGTAGGTGAGTTAGGGTTAGGGTGCAGGTGAGGTGAGTGTGCGATAGTGGCAGACTTTAGGGTTAGGGTTTGGGTTAAGGTAAGTGGATAGTTAGTGGTGTATGTATAGTTTAGTGTAGGGTTAGGTGTAAGATTTTAGGTGTATGTGTGTGGATTGCTGTTTGTTTGGTGTGCTTGTGTTGTGTGTATGTGTTTTGGAACAGCAAATTTTTTCCCTAGGAAATAATTTGCTGTTTTGTATGTTCGATATTTTCAACTTTCGTTGAATAGGGTTCGATATTAGAACATTTGAAGTTTTGAAACTTTGGTGTTCTAATATAGACCTGCTTATAAGTAGAGGTATGGAATCTAGGTCCAGGGAAGTCATCATACCTCTGTACTCTGACCTCATCAGACCCATCATAGAGTATTATGCCTCTTTCAGTATGTACCTGACCAGGCACGTCCAACAACTGGAACTTCCACAGAGGTTCCTGACAGAAAGAAAAGAGAGCATAAACACACTGTCCTATACAGATTGCCACAAAGTCCTATCTCTATAATCAGTCTTCTACAGACTACTGAGAGGCAATCTATGTGTCGCTTACAAAGCATCCTTGGACCCCATTCTGATGAACCTTTTGCAGATCTGCAAAACAAACAGTATCAGAACTACAAGAAACAAAGACTTAAATGTTGCTTCTGATATGAACAACTATCACTGAGACCTTTAATGAACTTGTAGAGTAGCTTTTCAGATTTATATTGCACTTCATAATCACCATATTTACCATCACCATATGGCAATTTGCAATTTTTTTATTTTGGTTTTGTTGTCATCGCGCTCTCCAGCAGACCGACCACCATGTGCTGTGTGTTAGTGCCACACCTCAGTCTCTATAAGTTGAGTGTCTTGGAAGATTATTATCATGCCAACAACAGTTGCTATGTCCCCGTGTTTAATATTAAAGCTCCCCACATACATACACACATATACAAACACAGCATGGAGTGATATTAGTGTGATTCATGGTTCTTTTCTTCCATGGACACTCTTTACTTCCTTTTTATCTGCAAGTTTGTCTTTTGAACAAGCATAGTTATCCTTTGTTTAACTTATTCAGTACTAAGAAGCAGGAGGCTAATTAATTCCCTTAATTATAAACTCAAATGCTATGGAACAACTAGTCACCACTCCCACAAGAGGGGACAACATACTAGACCTGATCATTACCAACATGGGGACTCTGTGCTCCACACCAGAAGTATATCCCTCATTGGTAAGATCAGACCATAAATTAATTTCACTGGATGTCCACATCCCGACCCCACCCCCAGCCCAGAAAACCACAGTGAAAAACTTCTCAAAAGCGAACTTCTCACTTCTCAAAACTGAAGTGGAATCCTTCAAGGCCCCAGGGCCAGTGGAAACTACGGCCCAAACTGCAGAATCCTATATAAACGCATTCTACGGACATCTCCAGGAATGCATGGATCATGCTATCCCAAACAAAACCAACACACAATCATCCAAAGGCAGGCGTCCAGTCTGGTGGACCCCTGCCATAAATAAACTGTACAACAGAAGGAGGAAGCTACTACATGATAGAGCAAAATCCCTAATAGGGAAGGCATCTCTGATCAGTACTAGCAAAAAATTACGATCCCTCATAAAATCCTCCAAGGCCAGCTTTGAGAGAAAAATTGTACAGGACACCAAAGACAATCATAAGGCTTTTTTCAGTTATGTTAGAAACCTGGGATGCAACTCCCAGACTTGTTCTGAGTTGATTCTAAATGAAAAAAAATACACTGAACCCACAGACATCGCCAATATCCTGGCAGACAGGTTCAGTGTAAACTTCTCCACCCCAAAAGAGCAAGTATTTATCCCAGCAGAGGGCTGCCTCCCAAACATCTCTGATGCTCAGGTGAAGGCTGCCCTCTCCAAAGCAAAAAACACTGCTTCCATGGGACCAGATGGTGTCCCAGGTTGCGTCCTACATGAACTCCAAGAGGAACTAATCCCTCAAATAAAACAGCTATACAATCTCAGCCTCACTACAGGATATGTGCCCACAGAATGGCATACAGCAACAGTGGTCCCACTCCACAAAGGTGGAGCCTCTACGGATCCTGGAAACTATCGCCCCATAAGCCTGACTAGCTTAGTCTGCAAGGCTATGGAGAGGATCATCATGGAGCTCATAAACAAAGACATTGGGGACCTACAGACACTAGATCCTACCCAGTTTGGCTTTGTCAAGGGCAGATCCTGCCTTTTGAACCTGGTTGACTTCTTCAAAACAGTCACCAAACCATAGATGAAGGGAAGGTAGTCCACACAGCCTATCTGGACCTTGCAAAGGCATTTGACACAATACCCCCACTCGGACATCATAGATAAGCTATCCAGCTTAAATATAAACCCCTATGTCACAAGATGGGTTGCAAACTGGCTCAAAGACAGAACCCACAGAGTGAGAGTTGCTGGAGCCATGTCAGACTCAAAACCAGTCACAAGTGGCGTCCCACAGGGTTCTGTCCTGGGACCACTCTTGTTCGGTATATACATTTCCGAGGTACAGGCAAACGTGGGAGGACTATGGCTCACCAAGTTCACAGACGACTGCAAATTGGGCACCATAATCAACTCTCCAGCTGACACAAACAACCTTCAAAAAGGTCTCACAGAGACAGATAACTGGTGCCATCGCCATGGTTTAAAGCTAAATGCCAAAAAATGTATAGTCTTACCCTTTGGACCCAAGTTGATAGCAATCTCTCCTTTGAAAACCACATTGCCAAAGTGGTTAGAAAGACCTTCTACATAGCCCACCTCATCACGAAGGGTTTCACATCTAGATCAAGAGAGGTAATCGTGCCCCTTTATTCATCCCTCATCAGGCCCATCATAGAATACAATGCCCCTTTTGGGATGTACCTTACCCGACACCTGCAGCAATTAGAAAGACCCCAAAAGTATCTCACCAAGCGGATCAAGGGTCCCAAACAGATGCCATATGCTGCTCGGTTAAAAAAACTCCAGCTCTACTCAGTTGCATATCGCCTACTTCGAGGCGATCTATGCCTGACATACAAAGCTATGTCAAATCCAGAATTAATGGACATGTTCCACCTCAGTAAATCTAAATCCCTTAGAGCCACACGTTCGAGGGACTTGAACCTCAGTACAGAAATAAATAGAACTTGCTGGAGGGACAGGTTCATAACCCAGAGGCTCCCTTCGCTCTGGAATAGAATTCCAGTTCATGTGAGGCAGAGCACCTCACTGAATCTCTTCAAGAAGAATCTCAATAGGTGGATGGGGGGTCGTAGATTTGTCCCAGGGATTACTCCCGTGTCACTATTAGACAGAGGCACAGTAAACTAAACTTTAAAAATGGCACAGTATACTCAAATCAAGGGGTGGCGTAAGCCATACAGAATTGGGCTAGGCTGATAATTGCCTCAGGGCAGATAGCCTAGTATGAACCTATGAACCTATGAACCTATAAGTGCTGTAACCAGGAAACTGCTTGCTTCATGAGAAATTTGCTTCAAAATCTGCTATGTATAACACACCGCATATTGCATGCAATATGTCATAAATTATGTGACAAATGTAAACTATGAAAACTCTTTGTTAGATACTGAGCTGCACACTGATTTTGGTATCAAAGTTTGACCTGATAATGCTGATTTTATATTCCAAATGCCACCATTTGTTGAGCTGAAGGTCACACAGCTTTATGATATTAATGCAGCTATGAATCCATTGCTACCATTCCTAAATGTTTTTCAAACAAACTCAGAACATCTTCATGATACCCAACATGTTTTAATGTGTTTTTTTACTGATGCTCACTGGTGCCTTGTTTTTTGCTATTGCAACTGCTCTCTTAGCCTCATTGTTATTCAACCAGTATTCCTAAAGACAGACCAGGCTAAAAAGGAATACTATCCAAGACGACACACACAAACTGCAAACAAGATCCCAGTTTATTCTTCAACTTTAGAATCTCTACTAAATAGTCTTCAAGAAGTATACACAAACGTACATCAGAAGGGAGGTTATAAAAAGACTGCTTCAGCCTCGTTTGTTTCCTCAGAGGGTACTTCCTTTACAATGGATTCGGATATAGACTTTTAGGTCTTTCCCTTCTTTACCACCAGCTCAACAGCCTGAAGCACACCAGCAATGGTTTCATCAGCAACAGGGAGAACAAGAAAGGAACTTCAGTCGAAAAAGAGGAACTACAGCATTTACATCAGCAGGTGAAGGACACTCTAAACAGAACTTTAAACGACTCAGATGGCAGCAATTGTGCTGTCATTAATGAGATATTGTTGGTTGCCAATTTATCTGGGTGTTGCTTAACAAATGAACAACTAGGGGTATTAAACCTGGGGTTAAACTTTGTACCGACAGTTTTGCCATCTTAGCATATTATTGAACAAGAATTGTTCAAATTGTCATGAAAACTGCAGTTAAGATGTTATTTTGATGTGAATATGTATGATACTGATATGGACATCTCTGAAGATGAATCGTTTTATTCTTGTGATTCTGAAAGATATTTCTATAATGAATCAGATAGCAACACTAAACACAATGCCTATTTTTTGCTTAATACATCTGGTATTAAATACAGAAGTAGTTTTATACCTTCTTTTAGCAATGAAAGTGTAAAAAATGTTATGACTATGTTACGTTTTTCTGTGGAACAGATTTATACTGAATTTAGGTATGGCAAATCATCTGTCTGCTATAATTTAACTAAATCTGAATGGACAGCATTAAAGGAATTGGTTGATAGCAAACATTTAATTATAAAACCAGCTAATAAAGGGAATAAAATTGTGATTTTACACTATAGACAATATCTCAAGATGTGTTATTCACACTTACAAGATGCAATAATTTATAAGGCTGTTGAAATTGAAAGCTATTATGGAGCATTAAAGCAATATGGAGCCTTATTAACTAAAGGACAACATTTAGGTTATCTAACTAGAGAAGATGTAAATAAAAAGCTGAATACAGAGAAATACACTAAAATTTCTTTGATTAACTGGAAGGCTAGAATATATTGGGTGACCCTGGATGTCACCAGCCTATATACTAATATTAAACATGCTGATGGTATTACAGCCCTACACTCTATTTTAGAAGAATGCCTGTTATCAAATTATGTTATTGACTGGATAGAATTTAGTTTAACCAACAACGATTTTTCTTTTAATGATCAGATTTTCCACCAGTTAAAAGTACAGCTATGGGGGCACCTTTTGTCCCCACTTATGCCAACCTGTTCATAGCTTTGTTTGAAAGAAAATATATTTACCAGCATGAATTTTTTAAGAAATATGTAATAAAATATTACAGATACATTGACAACCTTATTTTTGTATGTCAGGATGGCATAGAGAGAGTTCAGGGCTTTGTGGCTGATTTACAATGTAAACAATAAAATCTGTCTTTTGATGGCCTACAGTTTGGAAACAAAATTGATTTTCTAGATGTACATTTGGTAGGTACTGACAGAGATGACATTTTTACTTCAGTATTTAGAAAATTTCAGGATGGGGGCCAATTTTTACATGGTTCGAGTTTTCATCCTACTCAATTAATTCCCTACCATATGGGGTACTGTTGCAATTGCACAGAATTTGTAATAATGTTGGTGATTTATCCAAAGGTATTTTTTTCTACTTCCCAAATGTTTTTAAAGAGAGGTTATTTGTTGTTTACTATCTTTGATGCCTTGGATAAAATCTATAAAAGTTATGAATTTAAAGCTAATAAATCTAATCACATGAGATATATACATGGTAGTAAGAATGTACAACTACAAAATAATCTCTATGTAGTTATGACGTATAATATTCTTAGTGAACAGATACAAGAACATGTTAAATATTATTGAAAACTTTTGTTAAAGGAATTAAAGTTAAAAAAGTTGTTGAACTATCATCCTGTTTTTTCTTATAAAAAAGGAGCTAGTTTAGCGAATAAATTGATAAAATCTTATTTTATTGCCCCTGTAGAAAGTTTAATAGCAAATCCATGACCTATGGGAACTTTCCCTAGTGGGAAATGTAATGTTTGTGAGTTGGTTGTTCAAACTTTTGATAAAATTGGAAGTAAGAACTTTAATGTTCTAGGGAATTTCTCATGTATTACTGAAGGAATTGTATATGCCTTATGTTGTCCTTGCAATTTAGTATACATATATATGTATATATCTATATATATATAGGTGAAAGTAAGAGAATGTTTAAATGTCGGGTACAGGAACATGTTAGAGATATTAAAAAATGTAAAACAGAAAGTTCCATTGCTGTCCATTTTAAAGAATGTCACAATAGTGACTATAAGTTATGACAGGCTACTGTTTTAGAAAAAATCTTTGTAAAGCTAGGAGATTATGATATGTTAAAAGATAAATTGTTATTTAAAGAATCTTTATTCATTCTTAAATATAATAACTTGGTTCCACATGGTCTTAATTGTGAAATTAATTGGAAGTATTTGATTTAATTGTTTATATCAATTTTTTTAATTGATTTATTAATGTATTCTAGTGGGTATTTAAGGGGAATGCTTTAATACTTTTGTGTATACTTCTTGAAGACTGTTTAAGTCGAGGTGCTAAAGTTGAAAAATAAACTGTGATCTTCTTCTGCAGTTTGTGTTTGTTGTTTTGGATATTTTTTCTGTTTCTCCTCTGTGGTTTTGCGTAAAAAGGGATACTAGTTGCCTAACAAAGAGGCTAAGAGAGAAGTTGCAATAATAAAGATCAAGGCATCAGAGGCACTCTACTAGCTTCTGGAAAGTAACTCATTAGATGGCACAAAGAGACCCTAACTCAGATTGTAAGACATAACAGAAAGATATATAGTATAGTAATCAGACATCCATCTTAAGGGATGCCAGCAATGCCTTGCACACCAGGCCACAGAACATCAAAAGCAGATGGAATGAGTACTTCCAACAGCTTCTCAATTAAGAAACCTCTACTGAAGCTATGCTGTCCTGGGAAACCCTACAATGAAAGAAGAGGAGCCCAACCTAGAAGAAGTAAGACTGGCACTTAGGAAAATGAAGTAAAAAAAAGCAGCAGGCTCAGATGAAGTCATGGCAGATATGATCAAGATAGGAGTTAAGGAAGAAATAGCTTCCCATGGGTATTTCTAGCAGTATGGAGAGATAAGCATGTCCCAGATGGCTGGAGAATAAACATACTTGTGCCAATGTACAAGAAGGAAGGGGACATCCACCACTGTGGGCAGTATAGAAGTACCAAACACATGTTACACTGCATTTAATTTTGGAGAGGATAACTTATAATCGAATATGCAGAGTAGTAGAAAATAAGATGGAAGATGAGCAGTTTGGTTTCATATTGGGATGAAGCAAAACTGACCACATGCCTGGAGTGAGACAGATAATTGAAAAGAAGCCAGACATTTATTTATTTACTTATAAATTAAAGAAATAAATACATAAATAAAGAAATAAGACAGATAGTTGAAAAGAAGCCAGCCATGAGGGAAGCGTCCATAGGATCATAGGATCATAGGCAGTTACTAGGCTAATGGCCATGGGGCCCTTCCACACCTAGCCAAGACTTTATCCCTAAAATGAAACCTCAGTCAACACCTGTCACCCCTGTCAATGAGGGACACAGGTGGAACCCCTGGGACAAATTTGTGGTTTCCCATCCACTCATCAAGGTTGCACTTGAAGAGGGTCAGCAAGTTGCTCTATTTGACATGTATGGGAAGTCTATTCCATAAACGGGGCAGCCTCTTGGAGACAAACCTGTCTCTCCATCAGGTTTTGTTGATGTTGCACATTAGATTCAAGCCTTTTGAGCGGGTAGTGCGTGAGGAGTTCGACTTACAGATATGGAGGATCTCTAATAGGGCAGAGTCCGAGATTGCCTTGTAGGGATGAACCATGTAAAAGGCTTTTCTGACCACTGCCGCTACATGATGATCAAATATGAGGTTGTTATCAATCTGAATGCCCAGGTATCTCACCATAGGTTTTGTGTTTAGGGAGTTGCTGTTGATGTGGTAATCAATAGGGTAGTGTTTTTCAAAAATGGTATAATGATACATTTTTTTTTTGCATTTAACTTGAGGCCATGACTTTGGCACCAGTCATTAGTTGCTGTGAGACCCTCTTGCAGTATGTTAACATCATTTGGAGAGTCAATGACAGCACCCAACTTACAGTTGTCTGCAAACATGGTCAGCCACAGGCCCTTTTTTTTGCCTGGACCTCTGAGAAATAGATGCCAAATAGTAGGGGTCCCAGAACAGATCCCTGGGGAGCTCCACTATTGACAGATCTAATATTGGAGGTGGAGGCGCCTATTTTGACTTTGAGGGCACTGTCAGTGAGCCAGTTGGTCACCCACCTGATGAGCTAGGGATTTACGCCAAGTTGTGTTAACTTTTCAATGATGCCCGATTGAGGGATTGTGTCAAAGGCCTTGGACATGTCAAGGTAAACTGTATGTACTGACTTTCCCTCACCCAGGGCCTTGGTGACTGTACAAAGAAGTCAACCAGGTTCAACAGGCAAGCTCTGCCCTTGATGAATCTGTACTGGGTGGGGTCAAGTGCTTGGAGATTGTCTATGTCATTGTTTATGAGATCCATAATAATGACCTCCATGGCTTTACAAATTAGACATGTCAAGTTAATGGAATGGTAGTTTCCAGGATCAGTAGTGGCACCACCTTTGTGCAAGGGGATGACAATAGCAGTTCTCCACTCTGTTGGAATGAATCCAGTACTTAGGCTGTAGTTGAATAGGGTGCTCAATGGAGAAGCCAGTTCTTGCTGAAGATGGTGCAGAATGCATCCTGGGATACTATCAGGTCCCATAGAAGCTTTTTTTTCTTTGTCTTGGATAGGGCCTGTAACACTTTATCTATGGAGATGTGAGGTGTGGGACAAGTATCAGGGATGTCAAAGGGACCTTTAGGGGGGCAGGGGGTGAAGTTTCTGCTGAATCTATCTGTTAGCAGGTTGGCTATGTCAACGTGATCAGTGTAAGTGATACTGTTAAGTACTAATTCGGAACAAACCTGGGGTTTGCCATGAAGGTTCCTCATGTAACTGAACAAGACTTTATGGTTTCCCTTTGTTATGGAGGTAAGTTTTGATTCATAAGTTGCCTTGGAGGTTTTCACTAGTGCTTGTTGAGGCTAAGGAGGGAGTTTTTCCAATTTGGAATTTGTTCCCTTTTACCCTCGGACAACAGTTTCTTCCTTTTGTTGTAAAGCCTGTTGATAGAGGATGTCCACCAAACAGGTTTGTGTTTCCCTGAGGAGCAGGTTTCAGTTCTATTGGGTATAGCTGAGTCCATTCAGTTATACAGATGCTAGTATACTACATTGGTGTACTGTTCAGCATAGCTGTCTGCATCCTCTGAGGAGGTGGTGGTGTGAAGCTATAGATACCCTCCCTTAGGAAGTTGTAGTCAGCTTTTGAGAATTTTTTTAGCTTGATTATGGCTGGGGTGGGGTTGGGTGGGAGAGAAACTTTGAATGAGACAGTCCAATGATCTGATCTCACCAGGGAAGAACTACTATGGGAGTGATGCATCGGTCACCCAAGTTGGTAAGAACCAAATTCAGAATGTTATCTCCCCTTGTGTGGGATGAGGTGAGCTGGTCTAGTGCATTAGAATTGATGAAGTTCAACTGGACATTCCTAGATTTGGAAAAAGTATATAACAAGGTCCCGAGAAATATTGGTAGAATTAGTACACCCTATATACAAGGACCCAGTGGCACAAATACAATCAGTGTTTGGACTCAACAGAGTGCTCCTAGTGGGAGCTGGTAAACATAACAGTTCACCTCTGAACTCACTGCCATTCATACTGGGAATGAACTACACTAGCAAACACGTGAGAGGGAAAATATCAACAAAGTTGCTATATGTAGATGATGTGACATTATAGACATAACAAAAACTTCAGCAAATGGAATGGAATGGAATGCAAAACTTATGGCACACAGTGTAAAACCAAGTATAGACGAGGCAGTTAAAATGGCAGCAAATGGGGAAACCAAAAGAGGATGAGAATTGAAATAGAAAGGACATATTGGAACAGGTTAACAGCTACATTTGTTTCATTACACAGCATATACCAGGGAACACAGCTATGCAATGAAACATCTTGCAAAGTAAAATTCATATTTACATTTTTATTAACTTAAAGTCATTCAGATACTTACAGTTCATCCCACCATCATGTTTTAGATTTATTTATTTATTCGTTTTATTTTACATTTGTTAACCAGGAATGTCCACTGAACCATGGTCCTTTTTCAGTGGAGGCCCGAGGAGAAAAGCTCCACAAAATAAAGTACAATGTTGGTATAGTAATAGATAATAATAGTGTCGAGAAAGAAAACAGTATATACAATAATTGTGAGTATTCAAGCAAAAATCAATTATTTCCAGGTAGATACAATTTTATTTATTTTTGTTTATTTTACATTTGCTGACTGTGATAGTCCGACTGGATGCATGTCCATTTTCAGCAGAGGCCCGGGGAGAAAAGCTCCATGGAATAACAAATCATCATAAACAGCAATAATGGTATGTACAGATATATAAGATTGTTTAAAAGACAAGTATTGTAATAAAAGACAAGTATTGTAATGTAAGAGTCAAATTTTACCCATTGTACAAAGACATGAGCTATTTACGCACATAGACTGAGCATGACAGTGAAAAATTACAGCAGGACTATCCTGGATCGGTACAAGAACAGAGCCAAGTATCTGTAAAGCGTATGCTTAGTGACTTTTTAAACAGAGATATTGATGGTATAGAAGTTATGGGTGGTGGTAAAAAATTCCATATTTTGGACACAAAATTAGAAAAGAGCGATTCACCTGCTGTGTTGTTGGGTTTAGTAACATCTAGAAGGAATTTATTGTTAGAGCGGAGAGTCCTTTTACTAGAGAAAGGCTGCAGTAGGTTTTGCAGTGAGCGGGTTTTCTGAGGATGATACAGGAAATTTTGAGCCAGCATCATTTGATTGTGCTGCAAGAGATGGAGAAATTCTAGCCAGTTAAGTTGCTTTAAAGCTGTTCAGTGGTGTGTTTTATAAGGGAAGTCAGAGGCAAACCTGGCAATTTTTTAAAATTTCTTTGAATGCACAGAATTTGTAGTAATTGGGGGATGATTGTGGGTATGACAGTGATGTATCTACATATCCACCTCTTCCCAATGCCCAGTGTCCGGAAGCCATGCAAACTTTTCGTAGACAGGGAGATGACCAGAGTGGACAACAGAACAGAAAAAGGAATAAGAACTTTCAGGGACAGACTGTTTATACTAAATCGGACTATAGACCTCATTTTAAACAAGATAGATGGAACTGAAAATTTACCAGTAAGTTTGGATAATATGTTTTTTAATTCTGTTTACTGAATTTGTCAGATTCCAATTTAAATGACGAGTGCTATATTTTACAATTTGGTTTAAAGTTTGTACCTTCAGTTATTCCTCACCTTCACATGTAAAAACAAGATGTTTTTTTCATGGTTAGGAAACTGCATTTAAAGTATTTTTAATAGGACAGACAATGCAAGGAATATTGAAGTTTCTGACCATGCTGACTCAGAGAATGAACGTTTTATTTCTTGTATGCCACATGACAATGATAAAAGTTTTATTTCTTATATGTCAGATTTTGATGTTAATGCTTACTGTTTGTTAGATACACATGCTATTTCCATGAAAAGTGCATTTATCCTCCTTATATTAATGAAAGATTGAATTAAATTTTGTTTAATAGGAAATGGATTTTGGTGGATATATTGTAAAAAATCAGATTATGGTTTGTGGAAGAAGGAGTGGATCCAAATATGGAAGAATGACAGTGAAGATGTTATAAAGAAAAATGAAAAAAAGCAAGAAATAATGTGTGTATATGTGCCTATAGATATGTAAAGTTAGTAAATATGTAAATAATGTTTTCATGTTGTGTTGAATAAAGGATCCTTCTCTTTTTGATAGATGTTGTGGAATCTTTTACATCCACCTGAGCTACCACCAACTCAAGTCTTCAGGACTTCAATTTAATGTCTTGTCTGGGTGTTGACATACTCAGGAGTACAGAACCTGCTAACACTGCATTGCAGTGTCAACAACCCAATTATCTGCATTGGAAATAGAAACAATGGCCTTGTGGTCCTCCAACACAAAAGGAAAGTGTGCTGTCTGTTGCACCACTAACACTGCATCATGACACATTCCTGCCTCATTTAGAAGGTAAGGAGGCAAATCACTTTAACACCAGCGTCAACAATACTTAAGATTTAACTTTCTATCACATTTGCATCATTACATTCACTTGAAATCTCCCCTTCACGATCCTTTGATTCTTTTTAATAGACTCAATAGGTAAGTCATATTTTACTCAAGGAGGAAAGCAATGTTTGCCCATGAGGGCACAACTAGCAAACACATTGGTTGGAAATATTAAGATTTGCCTCCCAAATTAGAATGTTAAGCTTTTTTGTTGAATAAGCACTTTTCTTCCTTCATGTTATATTTTAACTTACAATTTAGTTCACATATTTATGAACATAAATTATTATATTCTCATTCTTGATTACGCCTTGGGAATTAAGCATACCAAGTGCCGCAACATCCATATGTTTGTCTGCAATGGTCTCAAAATCTTACCTCCTCAGAAAATTCAGCTCATACTGTCACAACATTATCAAAAATTTAAACACAGAAACATTACCACTTTCCTGCTCAGTAAATCAGGAATTTCTTCCACGTTACCAAAGCTAATTGACGTTTATTTTCTTTGAAGGAGAGTATTACTTATAACTTACTGGTATCACTGTGGGATACCTTGTACCTAAATTTATGCAAACATTGTTCTTAGATTTAGGGGGGGAAATAAATTAGTTTTTCCCTCACAATTCTCCAAATTTTGAAAATTGTATAGGCATTACCTTGACAACATCTGTTAGTTTTAGTCCAGTAGTAAAACTAGCTTAAAATAATTTATTTTAAATTCTTTACCATACAAAAAATTGAGTCCCTTAATAGTACTACATCTTTTTAAGGGTCACTAAAAATATTAATCCAGATTATTTAGTTTGCAGATGTTAAGCTAATGAAAAGTAATGTTGAGTTCTCTTTCACAATTTTTCATAAACCCACTTATTCCAAAACATTTTATTTTATATTAGCTGTCACCTGTTACAACAAAAAGCTATACTTAAGGGTCAGTTTGTGGAAATAATATGAATGATTTCAGATAGAAATATATTGTTTTAGGAAATTTCTAAGATTAAGCAGATGGACAGGCTACCCCAAGTCATTCATAGAAAAGATTTGGGATGACATGTTTGGAAGTATAAAAAAGGCATCTATAGGCCCATTCTAGGAGGCAATTACAACATTAATACAATGGCTGCAATAAATAATACTAATACATATTGCAGCAATTTAATTTCCACTTTCTCTACTAACAATGGGCTTGTTACACATATTATAAGGAAGAACTGGAAAATGTTTATAGTAGACAGCAGTTTGATTACATCAATTCCCCCATATTCAGTTTCAGGAGAGGGGCAAATTATAAGAACTTGTTGGAGAAATCATTCCTAAAAAAAAAAGAGGAAGAGAAGGAGACATTTGGATGTAATTGCTGCAACATTTGTAGCTACATTATCCTGGCTAACAGTTTTAAATTAGGATGACTTATGGTTATACACAATGGAGACAGCACTTGTAGGTCAGAGGAAGTAGTATATGCAGCTTTATGGCACTCTTGTTCAGACATTTATATAGAAAAACTGAGAGGACATGGTTATACTATATCATACAATCCAGCAATACTAATGAATTAATTAATTCATTATTCATTATTCAATGAATAAAACAAAACAATTACTGACAATATCATGTTTCAGTAGCTTTTGTTCAACATCCCTAATGTCATACAAAAATCATAAATAATACTGGATATAGAAAACTATTTCTTTAGAGGGTTGTCTTACATTCTTGCAGGCTACCTCCATTTCATTTCAACCTCCATGTGTCTTCTCTGTGGTATAACTATCTCTTCTGACATTATTTAGTACAAGTCTGACATGAATGGCTAGTTATACTGTATTTTTGCAGCAGTCACATATAGAGCCAACGGAGCCAAACCATGGACAACTAGGACCCTATGGTAGTAAACCAGACCCCACCAACCATACCAATACGGCATTACTTGGCTGTATCTCACATATTACCATAAAAACTGTTCAACCCTGTCAATGTACAAATTATTTCTTCTTTACTTTTAAAATTATCATTGATGTTTTACAGAAAACAAAAAAAAAACACTGATGGCCAGTTTCTAAGCAAAACAAAACTCTCAAGTTAAAAACAGACTTACCATGAGAAAGAGTAAACTTCCCTTCCCTTGAAACTCACACTTAGTGAAAATGCATCTGGCAATGCATTAAACTAAAGACATGCTGGTATTTAAATTCAGGCATCCTATAGTGAAAAACTAATTATCATCTATGTGAAGAGCACAGGAATTCAAAAGACAAATGCAAAATGCATGTACTAACCGCCTGAGACAGCTGACTGGACATGTGTCCCTTTTTGGGAAAAGCCCAAGAATACTGTCTGGTAAAGTAACTTGGCAGAGTCACAGAAGACAAATGATGACTGAGGAAATTAAAACATCTACTACAGGATACCACTTTTTAAAAGCTCATATTCTTACTCATCTGCATTACGTTTTTGACAAACTGTTGTAGCCACAATATAATGTATTGCTCACCCATGTGCCTGTAAAAACAAGGTAAATTAAAAATGTATTCACAGTTAACATATTAACATTAAACATTACACTCATAGACGTGGTGCTATCCAATTTATTTGCATTTAAATAATAAACACAGTGTCAAAGGAAACCAGTGATCACATCCAAGAGCATGGCTCATCTAAAAAGTTATCAGATCAGGTTTAACAAAACTGTGAAAGTCTTAACAGCTGACATTGACAGTAGTCCTCAATAATTTACCAAAGTAAATACTAGCAGTTCACTTAACAATAACTCAAAAGCTGCAATTAACACAAACTCTTACGATATTTATATTTATTTTTATTATTTTTTTTCTTTTTTTATGTTCAAATCTTTCCATACTCTACTATCTTGTATATTGTATATTATTCAGTATGATGTTATTTTGTATGCTTTCTCTCATACTTTTTTGTATTTTGTACTATGTATGCTTTGTTTTTGATATCATCTTACGCTTTGGAATATTTTTAACATGGTATTTTACCTTTGTTGCTGTTTTTTTGTTGGAGCTTTTCTCCTTGAATCTCTGCTTGAAAAGGAATATTTACCCAGTCAGACTAACCTGGTTAACAAATGTCAAATAAATAAATAAATGCCAGTTGGTGTAGTGAATTAAGGTGTTTGCCTCCAGTAACTAAGTTACAGGGTTTGAGCCTAAGCAACCCTTTTAACACAACTGCTCTCTCTAACACGTGCATTTTACACACACACACACACACACACACACACACACACACACACACACACACACACACACAAACACACATTGTGGTTTCTTCTTACAAGCCTGGGTATCCCCTGATTTGTGTTATACTGAATTTTTATAGCATCAAGGAGAAGGTTGGATTACAGGGCTGCCTGTATACTGCTTGCAACATCTTCTTGCATTGTTTTTAACTGCTACAGCCATCTACCATGATGAATCACTAAGCTCAGCCACAAGGCAAAATATTTCACTCAGGATGCCTGTTGAAACTCAAGGGCAGAAATGTGAAATTACAAGTTGGTATCATGAGAATATATATACCAACTCCAAGGCTGTGGTATTTCAAGAGGATTTTACTTACTCCAAGTACAATGATCTTGGGAGATGTATTAAATATCAAAGGTGTAGAAGGCATTTTTGAGCATGATGTGGGTAGCAGATATAGTTGAAAGGTGTAACAGCAAGTTTTGTAATTCATTGCTTTTTACTCCAATTTCATTTTTATTTTTTGAAGTGCTGAAACTTGTGGTATTTGGCCACATATATCTGAAAGGAAACCATTACCTGAGTCCATACCTTCCTCTTTATTTGCCCATTATTTCCTGTCCTCTCACAGCAGAAGTCCAGGATCCTGACTACTTAACAACACAGTTAAACTCCGTGTTTCAGTTGCTCAATAGATATCACTTGAAGCATGACCTGTCAGGCCTACTGGAATCTCTGTTCAACTACAGCCTTCAGACAGGTTTCATCCCGAAGAAATGTAATATTGCAACTGTCATCCCTCTACACAAAGGCAGACCATCAACAGACCCATGGAACTACAGACCCCTGAGTTTGACTAGTCTTATATGTGGACCTGATAAACAAAAACATAGGAAATCTTCAAGCACTGGTCTCATTCCAGTTCGGTTTCATCAAGGGCAGGTCATGTCTACTAATCTTGGTGGACTTCTTCGAGAAGGCCACTAGAGTTATGGATGATAGCAAAATGGTACATACTGCCTTCCTTGATCTGGCAAAGGCATTTGACACAATACCTCTCTCAGGTACTATAGACAAATTCACAAATTTAGGCATAAATCCCTATGTCACCTAATAGATAGCCAAATGGTTCACAGATAGGACACATGAAGTTAGGGTGGGGGAATCCACCTCCACCAAGAGGCCTGTTGCTAGTGGTGTTTCAGAGAGCTTAGTGTCAGGACCTCTCCTGTTTGGAATATACTTTTCTGAAGTCAAGACAAAAGTAGAGGGCCTTTGGAAGACCATTCTTGCTGACAACTGCCAGCTGAGTGCAATCACTGAATCCCCCAATGATATAGATATCCTCCAGGATGGTCTGACACAGACAAATAACTGGTGCCAGAGCTATGTCCATAACTTAATGCAACATAATGCATAATTATACCATTTGGGAAGATGACCACCTCTGCAGATTACAACACTGATAACATTCCTCTAAGACTAGATCTAGTGATGAGGGACTTAGGAGCTCAGATTAACAGTAACCCAAATTTTGATCACCATGTGTCTATGGTAGTGAGAATATGCTTCTACATGATGCAACTTATATGTAAGGGCATACCGTCCAAATATTAGAATGTTATAATCCCACTATACTCAGCCCTCATTAGACATATTAATTAAGTACAATGTACCCTATGGCATGGACTTAACCAGGGATTTCCAACAACTGGAGTGGCCACAGTGGTCCTTCAATAAAATAATTCAAGGTGTACATAACATGTCCTGTGTGGACCATCTCAAAGCTCTGTCCCTGTACTCAGTCTCCTCCAGACTACTGAGGGGAGATCTATGCTTAACTTACAAACCATTTTCCAATCCAGCCCTGATGTATCTGATACACATTCACAAAACAAATAGCAGTAGAATTCCCTGATCTAAGGATCCAAACTTTGTCTGTGACATAAATAAAACATGTTGGAGGTATAGGTATATGTCTCAGATATTTCCCCATATCTGGAACTGACAGTTTATATAAAATAGAGCTCTTCCCTAAGACTATTCAAATGTAATTTGGACTGATGGATGGGAAATTGCAAACTCTTAGGGACAGAGGCAGTTTGTAGATGCCGTAAGTCACAGGCATACACCAAAGTCTTTCTTTCCTGTAGGAGTTATTTAGTGGAAAATTTGGGGCATGAATGACTAGGATGAAAAAGGGTCTAGTGCCATTAGCCTTAAAATTTCTTATGATCCTTTGATACAATGATCACATCACACTTACCTTTGATGCTAGGAGATCAAATGACTGTGGGTTCTATTCCCATACTAGGTGCTTGAATTTTTTTTTCTAGTACTAAAAACTCAGTGCAGCATAAGGTGTACGCTGCATTTTTGAGTATCACTTCCTTCAAATGAGACATCAGGTTCATAGGTTCATAGGTAAGTACTAGGCTATCTGCCTGAGGGCATCTATAAGCCTAGCCAGAATGTGTTGGCTTTTGCTGCCCCCTTAGATTACTTCCCTGTGCCTCTGTCCAGCAGAGCCATTAGTTCCCTGTCCCTCTGTCCAGCAGAGCCACTGCAGTGATTCCCAGGGTAAATTTTCTGTTTCCCATCCACTCGTCAAGGTTTCTCTTGAAGAGTGTTAGTGAGGGGCTCTGCCTAATGTAGATTGGAATCCTGTTCCAAAGCATGGGGAGTCTCTGGGACAGGAATCTATCCCTCCAGTAAGTAATATTTATCGTTGTGGTGAGGTTTAGATCCCTAGAGTGTGTGGCTCTCGGGGATTTGTTTTTATTTTAGGTGGAGCATGTCCATCAATTCTGGGTTAGACATGGCCTTGTATGTTAGGCAGAGATCACCTTTGAATAAGCGGTATGCAACCGAGTACAGCTGGAGTTTCTTCAGTCAGGCTGCATAGGGCATCTGTTTGAAGCCAGTAAGCCTCTTGGTGAGGTACTTCTGTGGTCTTTCCAGCTGTTGCAGGTGCCTTGTAAGGTACATCCCAAATGGGGCATTGTACTCTATAATGGGTCTGATGAGAGATGATTAGAAGGGAAGAATAATCTCTTTTGTTATAGATGCAAACCCTTTGTGATTAGGTGGGTCACATAGAAGGATTTTCTAATTATCTTGGCAATATGATTATCAAAGGAGAGATTACTATCTACTTGGGTCCCCAGATCCCTTATTACATTTTCTGTATTTAGGGGACTACCATGCATGTGGTAGTTCATGGGTACTTTGTTGTTTCCAAAGGGGATGACTATGCACTTTTTGGCATTTAGCTTGAGGCCATGATTTTGATACCAGGTATCCATCTCAGTGAGACCCTTCTGGAGGATGTCTGTATCAGCCAGAGAGTCAGTTATGGCCCCCAGTTTGCAGTCGTCTGCAAACTTGGTCAGCCATAATCCTCCTGTGCTTGCTTGTACCTCTGAGAAGTATATACTGAACAGGAGGGGTCCCAGGACTGAGCCCTGGGAGATGCCACTTGTAACCAGTTTAGAATCGGACCTAGAGCCTGCAACTCTCACCATGTGGGTTCTATCCATGAGTCAACTGGCAACCCATCTCAGGACATAGGGGTTTATGTTCAGGCTGGTGAGCTTGTCTACAACACCAAAATGGGGAATGGTGTTGAAAGCCTTGCAAGGTCTAGGTAGGCTGTGTGGACCTCCTTTCCCTCATCTAAAGCCTTGGTAACTGTCTCAAAGAAGTCCACCAGGTTTAGGAGGCATGATCTGCCCTCAACAAAGCCAAACTGAGTAGGGTCCAATGTTTGGAGGTTCCCAATGTCTCTGTTAATGAGTTCCATGATGATGTGCTCCATAGCCTTGCAGACCGGGCTAGTCAGGCTTATAGGGCGATAGAGTCCATTGTGGCTCCACCTTTGTGGACCAGGATAACTGCTGCTGTGCACCACTCTATGGGTACATAGCCTGTAGAGAAGCTGAGTTTAAACAGCGTGTTTAGGTGAGGGGTTGGTTCATTTTGCAGCTCGTGAAAGACACAGCCTGGGACACCATCCACTCCCACTGAAGCTGTGTTTTTGTCTTTGGATAGGGCTGTTTTAACCTGTGTGTCAGTGATTGCCGGTGCTCTACATTCTTCTGGTATAGTTATGGGCCCTTTAGGTGGTGAAAGGGGGTTGAAATTTGCACTAAACCTGTCTGCCAAAATGTTGGCAATATCAGTCGGTTCAGTGTATTTTGTGCCATTCTGCACTAACTCAGAGCAGATCTGAGAGTTTCCACTTAGGTTCTTGACATAGCTAAAGAACGCTTTGTGGTTATCTTTGGAGTCCTTGGCAATTTTTATTTTGAAGCTAGCCTTGGATGATTTTATGAGGGATCATAGTTTCTTGCTGATACTGATCAGGGATGTCTTTTCTTCTTGGGATTTTACTCTTTTTTTGTACTAGTTTCCTCCTTCTATTGTATAGCTTGTTTATGGCAGGGGTCCACCAGACTGGTTTACTTTTCTTGGAGGAGTGAGTATTGGTTTTGCTTGGGATAGCACAATCCATGCATTCTTGCAGGTGCTCATAGCATGCCTTTGTAAGGGATTCAGCAGCTTGGACAGCGTTATCCTTTAGCATGGGGGTTGTGAACCTTTCCACCTTGGTCTTAAGTAACGTGAAGTTTGCTTTTGAAAAGTTTTTCATGGTGGTTTCCTTTATTGGGTTGGTGGCAAAATGTGGATATCCAGAGTGATTAGTCTATTGTCTGATCCAACCAGCGAGGGGTTGACCTCCGGTGTGGAAGACCGGTTACCCATGTTGGTGATGACCAGGTCCAATATGTCACCTCTGGTGGGGGTGTTGACCAGTTGATCCAGGGCATTTGAGTTTATGAATTCTATTAATTGGGCAAGGGAGTTAGTACTTGACTAGTTCTCCCAGTTAATGTTTGGATAATTGAAATCACCCAATATTAGGGCATTTGGTAGGACCTTCATATTTTCCATTGTCTCCAGAAATGCGGAATGGGGGTCCTGGGTCATGGTGGTTGATCTGTAGCAAGCTACAATTTGAATTGCAGTTTTGCCCATTGTTAGTTGCACATGGATGATGTCTGAGGCATCATGCTGCACCACTAACCTGGAGGTGTGGGTATCCTTGATGAATATGGATACACTCCCACCTTTTGTGTTTCGGTCTGGGTTCTGTGGCTGAAAAGTATGGTATGAGATATAGCCTGGTAATGTTGGGGTGCTCTATGGAGCCTTAAACCAGGTTTCTGTTACTGCACAGATATCGATGTTCTCCATAGTGAGGAGTGCCTCGAGTGCATGCATTTTGAGGTTCAGACTTTTAGACTTCTGGCATTGAGTAGCATTACCCTCAGTTTTTGGTTACTTGTGCTATTTACGGTGGTGGGTTTGTCTTTTAAGCCTTGCCTAAAAAAGGCACTATGAGGGCGGAAAAAGCCTTGGCCAGTATTTGAAAGCCTAAGAGTGAGAGGTGCAAGCCATCTCTTGCGAAGCAACGTGGCTTGTTGAGCATGTAATCCCAGGCGGACAGATACTGGATCCCCTTTGAATGACACCAGAAATTTAGCCAATTGTTGAAATTGATAATTTTTTCTTTATACTGTGGCATCATTCTTGGTGAGGGCAGGATACTACTCAGGGTCAGGGTCCTACCAGCCTGGGCTACATGATCAGAGAGCTCTTCCATGTCTCTTTTCATGTAGTCCAAGGAGGTACATCTCAGGTCATTCACACCAACATGGACAATGACAGAGTCGTGTTTGTACTTGTTCTGGAGTGACCTGAGTGCTTGTGTTATGTGGCGGATCCTGGCATCCGACAGACAGCTAACTGTAACCTTCTCCTTGTCCAGCCTAGTTAGTGGGACATCAGTGTGCCTGACTATAGAGTCACCTATTACTAGTGTGTTGGGTATGTTATTTTGCCTTAAGGGCTGTGTTTGTGTGGCACACTGATTATGTGAAGTATGTGTTTCAATGCTGCCCGGCATGCAAAACCATGCAAATGCAGTTTTTATAGCAGGGAAATGAAAGAGATAGAAATTAGCCCAAAATGGCCAATAAACTACTAACTTCTAGGTTGAAACCACTCCTCCAGGGACAGATAGGCTGCTCAAAGCTCCCCTCTATCACAGCTGAACAGAGAAACTTCCTTCTATCAAAGTAAGGTATGGACAACACGGAAACTTGTAACACAGCCCTGAATTCAGCAATAACCAGAAAACTGGACTATACTAGTTCAGAAAGGCAGGAAACAAGTATTTTTTTTTGCTTTTTTTTTTTTTTGTTTTTGTTTTTTTGTTTTTTTATTTTTTTTTAGTGTGTAGCCTACAACAGTTAAACAGATTATTTAATCCCAAAAATGACTTAGTTCAAGTGCAGGCAGCAAATAAGTACAATATGTAGCAGAAACAAGCTTTTTAAATCACAGAAATGCTAAAAAATTGGTGTTTTAGGCAGAATTGGTTAAAGACACCAAGAAAATGCAGAAAAATCATACTTAGTCACTCCAAAATCTCTCTTTTGTCTCTCTGCAGGCCACCTGGCTGGCACTTGCTGAGCTGAATACGAGCACATAAAAACACGTAAATGCATTTTTATAGCAGGGAAATGATAGAGATAGAAATTAGCCCAAAATGGCCCATAAACTACCAACATCTGGGCTACAGCAAACAAGGTACACAAATTTCAGAAAGAACAGTTAAAATAAGCAGGCACAATAAGCCTTTAACCAGAAATTCCCAGCTCAAAAGGGCAGACTCTAGCCTCTCCTCCCACAAGAGTGCAGACCACAAACCTTCTTAATGTAAAATAACTGGCCTGAAGAACAAGTGCTAAAACCAGAACTAATACACTTTTAGAATAGCAGACACTGAGCCTGCAATCAGCAATTCCCAGCTTAGAAGGATGTAAACTACCTGTCCTGCCACAACAGTGCAGACCACAAACCTTCTTAATGTAAAACAGCTGGTCTGAAGCCCAAGTGCTTTAACCAAAAGACTTAGAATAACAGTTACAGTTTAATCAGGCTACAACCAAGCAGTAATAAATAGGTTCATAGGTTAGTACTAGGCTAACTACCCTTGTGAGCCATTTTAAGCCTAGCCAATTATCTCTTGTGAGACTCAAACCCTGTACCTTGTGTTTGTAAGGCAAACGCCTTAACCATTAGGCCACCCTCCCTCAAATGCAGCTGAATAAACACAATTGAGTACTTTTAGGACAAGGCAGAAACAAAATAAGGTAATAAAGTAGTAAGAAACACAAATGCAGTAAAAGCAGATAAAGTGCATTTTTATATAACAATAGAAAACAAGCAAACTGATTTAAAAAGATTAACCAATTAACCAGTACAAAACCTCAGAACTGAGCACTGTTCCAGCAGTCTTCAATCAGACAAGTTCAGGGCCTAAGTGGGTATGTCTACTCAAATGTTCTCTCTGTATTAGGCAGGATGAGCCAATGAGACTAGACTAGGATAGAGCTGGGATAGAGCTGAACAGATGGGAATGGAAGGAGTGCCTGAAATCAAAATATGATCTCACTGTACTCGGTTGAGTGAGCAAATGAGACAGGCCCAGAGGAGGGTTCAAACACAAATTTACAGGAGGGGCGGTCAATCACAAAGCCACCAAGATAAATACCACAACAAGAACAGGGAGGGTGGGTGAGAAAACTACCTGCAGACAGAGAGAGAGCTCACAATTTTCAGTGAACAAATAAATAAAAAGATAAATGCAGTACTATTTTAACACAATATTCAATGAAACAATCAAACAGAAAAAATAAAATGCAGTACTATCTTATAACACTGCAAGTTTGTACTTATCTCAGCTTATACTAAAGTTGAGGTAGGTATGTAAAAGCTGACCAAACAGCTCAAGTATGCAGCTTTTCAGCAGAAATAATTTCAGAGATAAGAGACTAAGACTTTAAGGCACAGAGAAATCCTCTAGGCTAAGACTTCTCCACCGAATATCAATGAAGTGAGAAGAATAAACCTACTAACTGCAGACAGAGAGAGAGCTCACAATTTTCAGTGAACAAATAAATAAGCAGATAAATGCAGTACTATTTTAACATAATATTCAATGAAACAATAAAACACAAAAAATAAAATGCAGTACAATCTTATAACACTGCAAGTTTCTACTTATCTCAGCTTGTAATAAAGTTGATGTATATTAAACTGAGGCTTCATAAGCCCAAGATGGGAGGAGCTCAGCTGGATGTAAAAGATCCCACAGAACATACTGAGAATAATAGTGATAATTTAATAAAAAACATTTACACAACATTAGTTTCCATTTTCACACAGAATAGTTTCATACATTTTTATCGTGTGGCCTTTTTCCCACAACCAAAATGATTCAGATCTCATGACTTGTTATATCGTAGCTTTTTATATCCTTCTTTCCACATATATCATACACACACAAAAATCATTTTATCCATTTCAACATTCTCACACTCTCATATTCTATGTACAGGACCATTTCCAACTTAATTTCTTCTGTCCCTCCTATACTTTTCAGTCCCTTTTTTCATATCTATTTTCCAAAAAAAAAATAAAAAATGATTGCCTACTTCTCCTCCTACAGTTAATTCCTTTCTTTTCTATTTTTTATCAGTTTCTGTAGTCTTCATATTTCAACCATATACCTCTTCTGTCAATACTCTGTTTCTCATCTGTTACCATCTTTAATACATACCCCCAGATTCTCTATTCCCTGCACGGCGTGCAGGAGCTTTGACAGGAATTATGCCTGCAGTGCAATCCAGGAACAGCCTGCAGGGGAGTGGACGAGAGCTCCTGCACTAATCATGCACGGGCTAAGCCCTGGTATGCAAATCACCTAATTTCCAGGAGAAATTCATGCAAATGAGGTGATTTTGCAATCCAGGAAGCTTGCAATAGTCTGTGCAAGATGAGTGCTATCTGCAGAAATGTACTCGGTTAGTAACCGAGTACATTTCTGCAAAATCCAAAACGGAGCTATGACAGCTCCAAATAAAGGCTGCATATCATTGAAGAAGCATGCCAATGGCCAAGTATAAGGCCATTGGCAGTGCAAGCTGTTTAAAAAATAAAAAAATCAACTTTTATTTTCTTTTTGCCAATCTCAGCTGTTTAAGCATAGGCAGTGGTGCGCAAATGGGATCAGGGGGAAAATAATCAAATAAACCTAAAATAAGTATTCTAACTAAAATCAGTATTCTGCCATGCAAGTCAATGGCAGGCAGAAGTCAACCTGGCCAGTGAGTAATGGTTGCTAAGAAGGGAAGCTCAGTGTGAGACATGTAACTATGCATTAGCAGGCAATCCTATGCAAATGAGGGGAAGGATAGTGAATCCCAGTTCTTCCCAGCATGTGAAGCAGATCCCAAGAGTGTAAGAGTATGAATAGCTGGGTGCAAGACTAAGATATAGGTGACATCATGGGGGGTATCAGGCATACTGTAAGAAGATTACTGCTAGCTTAGCACAGCTAAGCTAGGGGGTGTGTCTAAACCTAGCTAGCACTCTTTACAAAGCCTAAGTGGGTGTGAACGCCATGCACTGGGTTTTACAGGAAGAAAAAATAAGTTAAACCAAGAAAGAGCAGCTCTGTACACATTTGAGCACTCCATTTGCGAGGCACACTCCAGGGCTTAAGCAGGAAGGCAATGGGTAGGGAAAACAGCAGTAGGATGTTATTTAAGGAGAACTAGCTTAGCTAGCAGGTAAAATGTACCAGAATCAGTCAATTACACAGACAGCAGACCAGCCCAGCCCAGAACATTACTATAAACTAACCAAACACCTTCCCCTCTGGTTTTTCCCACACTCTACACCACCAGTGTATACAAGCGGGGACATTTTGACAACCAAACCTACAAAATAAGAAGGGCTGCAGCAGGCAACATAGAACAACATGTGCAAGAGACTGAGGGTGGTGAGGATGTGAACACTGCCAAACAACCCACAGAGAGGAGACAGAGAAGAGTGTATAGGCCCAGGGTAACCTACCAGGGGCTACATGAGCCGGAGATAGTGGACCGCTATAGGGTGGACAGAGACCTCCTAGAGCAAATTGTTAAGCTGTGCCAGCCACACCTGACACACCAAACTGGCCAAGGGGAACCAATCCCAGTGGATACCAAGGTATGTGTAGGCCTAGGTATACTAGCCACAGGTACCTCCCAAATCACAACTGGGGATAACACGAGGATCTCACAGGTATCAGCATCCAGTGTATTCCACCAGTTCCTGGATGCCATGTCAGCACATGCCAGTGAGCACATATATTTCCTCAACACCTGTGAGGTGTTGACCAGCAATATGCGTCTCTTCCACCAAACAGCAGAATACCCTGGGGTAGTGGGTGCTATAGACTGCATGCACATATGCATCAAATCACCACCAGGTGAGCAGGGTAGGGCCTACATCAACACAAAGGCATCCTTTCCATCAACTGCCAAGTCATTTGTGATGTCCAGGGCATTATAATGAATGTATGTGCTGGCTGCCCTGGAAGCTATGACGATTCGCACATATGGCATCTGACGCAGCTCTTCCAGCGATTTGCTAATGGGGACATCCCCTATGGTCACCTAGTGGGGGATGCTGGGTACACACTGGAGCCATGGCTGATGTCACCCATCAGAAATGCACACACACCTGAACAACAACGCCATAATGAGGCACATGCACAGGCCAGCCATATAATGTAGCATGTGTTTGGGATGCTCAGATCACGGTTCCAGTGTCTGCACACATCCAATGGAGCCTTGCAGTATTCACCAGCTACATGTACCCATATTGTTATGGTATGTGTTATGCTACACAATATGATCCTGCAGAAACAGCTGCAGCAGGAACAGCATGGGGTAGGGCCACACAGCCCCCCACCAATGCCAAGGCCTGCACAGGCACAGAGTGACCCGGAGGAGGAACAGTCTCAGCCTGCCCCAGTAGGCAGAATAAGGCATGCCCAGTATGCCCCAGCCTTGGCAAAGAGGCAATGCATAGCATGTGCACTGACACAGTAGAGACCCATTGAATGTCACCTCTTTCTGACTTGCACATACAGTAAAAGGGATGCCAAATATGACACTACCTGTGCTCAGCCATGTATAGGGAATGTACAATGTGCATCCGATATAGGCAGCCCTCCAGTCCCATCCGCAAGTCTGGCACACCTGCAAGGTAAGTCAATCAAGCTACCAATTGCCAAATGGAGTAGAATGTGTTCTTACCTGTAGCTATGGTATGGATGTGAGCATGCAAGAGAATTTGGTGGCTGAATGTTATGGCAGCAGACAGTAGACACCCATAATGGCACCATGACATCTGTAACATATACTGGAGTCACCATAGTAACCAGTACTACACAGGGTGACAAAACCCACTGCAGGAAATGTGTGTCCATATGACCCACATGTGCCAGTCAGGATGGTTCACATACCCAACAACAGTCTCAGCCAGCAGGACAGGTGTAGACAAACCCAAACAGAGTCTGTGCCATGGCCCCAGAATGATGGCTATAGTTAACCCACCCCAGGCCTACACAGACCAACCACAGCAGGCCAGGCAGTGGGATGTTAGTTCTGAAGGGTAGGAAGTCAGACAATAATATGTAGGGCAACCAAAGCCACAATCTGTAGTACACTGGTATGCCTCTAGTCAGCATGACAGTTAGCAATACAGAATGAAATGGAGTACCTGACATGCCAGTATGGTCATAGCGAATGTGTACATGTTTCATGTGTGCCCCCCACATCCAACATAGTAGTGTAAAAACAGACAGGTGTGCCTCCCAACCCTGTGTAGAAAAGTAGAAATAGTTAGGAGTGCCCCCCTGCTATGCAGAAATGTAGTAACAGTCAAAGCCAAATGATCGATGGATACCCTGCAGAGACAGCATGCTACCTGTTGATGTACAACACAAAGGTCAGCACTACAGCACAAACTACCTGGACACAATCCACAAATTCAATACAGACGGCCATACTGGGCATGCTCACACACTTAAACACATGAAGGCCATGACTGCAAACACCAGTGGACCAGACATATCTGGCAGTTGCAGTTGTTAGTGCAGACACTTGTCAGTATGCACCACTCATGCCTTGCACACAAGGTAGATAGCAATACAGACTTATATGTCAGGACAACACACTAATATAAGCCAAAGTTAGGCATACATAGATGTGTGGAACAGGGTCACTGTGACAAGGAGCTATCCAGACCTGTCCCATCCAGCACACAGCCAAAGGGTCCAAACACATGAGGTGGAGATGTCACCCACTGCAGATGCTAGCCACCAGTATCTATCAGCATTATAGACTATGTGGTGCACGTGCCAGCTGTGCAACATAACTGTACAAGGAAGTAGTCATCTAGTAGCTGTATACACGTACCTGTGACATATGACCCTGTGTGTGCCCACATGTGGCGTGTCAACCCCTAGATGAGTGGGTTATGGCCCATGCACATACCGCCCTCCCCATAGCCCTACTATGACAAGCCTGCTGAGGTCATCCAATGTAAAATACACGTTTGGGAGAGCTATAGCCCAGTTATCTCCATAGCATGTCCTGTAACTGTGTACTGCTGTAGTGTGATAAAGTAGTTAGATAGGTGTTCTAATCCCAGACCTGGCCAGTGTGTGTGTGTGTGTGTGTGTGTGTGTGCCCGTCTGTCTCTGGGTAGAGCACAATACTTTTTAGAGTACTCACACTCCTTACAAGTCATATACTCAACTTTGGCAAGGCTGCTGATGTCACCCACCTAGAAATACACCTCTGGGAAGTTGCAACCCAGTGATCTCCGTAGTGCGTCCTGTAACTGCATACTGTTGTAGTGTAAAAAAGTAATTAGGTAGGTGTTCTAACCCCAGGCCTGGCAACTGTGTGTGTGTCCGTCTGTCTCTGACTGAATAGAAAACAGTGCTTTTTAGAGTACTCACACTCCTTACAAGTCATATGCTCAACTCTGGCAAGGCTGCTGATGTCACCCACCTAGAAATACACCTCTGGGAAAGATGTAGCCAAGTAATCTCCGTAGCGCATCCTGTAACTGCGTACTGCTGTAGTGTGATAAAGTATTTAGGTAGATGTTCTAACCCCAGACTTGACAACTGTGTGTGTCTGTCTCTCACTGACTGAGTAAAGGACAATTCTTTTTAGGGTACTCACACTCCTTACAATTCATATACTCAACATTGCCACTAGTAAACGCACACAGCAACTGTATAACAAAAGATGATGTGCAGACAAGAAGATACTAATGCCGCTCGTGCAGATGGATGATAAATAATTTAATAGGACAAAACCGCACAAAGATACACAAAAATATCACTGGGTTAAGCGCTTTCAACTGATAATCCAGTCTTCATCAGAACCAGATATATATCTGCGTACACATATGTAACATGCTGTGTATATGTAGACATATAGATGTAGACACATATGTGTCAATTTAGGCATATGCATGTATATATGTGCATATATGTTGATATATATGTATATAGTGTTAGAAATATATATATATATATATATATATATATATATATATATATATATATATATATATATTTATACACATATCGATATAGATATACATATATAGATATGTTGCTTCTGTTAAGATAATATAGTTACACACACAGACATCCAGGTGTTTGTATACATTCTCTGTACTGTTGCATGACATGACTGGATGATATGTTTCTGAAAACATGACAATTCTTTCCATCTGCCATGGCTTAGTGATAAATCACCCTGTGTAGGGTTCCTGGTTTGAGCCTTGCAAGAGCTGCTTATTTTGTTGCTGGGCAAAACATGGCCCATTGGATACAGAGTGATTAAGGCACTTTAAAGCAGTTGCAAGCAGGTTTGCGTGGGTTTGTGTGGAGCTAAGCACTGCCTACCTAGGTTAAGCAACTTAGAAGCTGAGTGTAAGACACTGTAACCAGAGGTTAGCAGTGCTTAGCTTTGGGCAAACCTGCACAAACCCTCTTACAACTGCTTTAAAGTGCCTTAATCACTCTGCATCTGCCCATCAACAAAATAAACAGATCCTGCAAGCCTCGAAACCAGAACGATGCAGGCCATAGACAAAGTGAATTACCACTAAGCCATGACAGATACACATAAATCTGATGGTTTTAGAATCATATCATCCAGCACAATCTTTCAACAGTACAGGAAATGTACTTTAACATCTAGATGTATATGTGTGTGTGTGTGTGTGTGTGTGTGTGTGTGTGTGTGTGTGTGTATATATATATATACATTATATATATATACATATAGAAAATTAAACAGATATATATACCTCTATCTCCATGCATACATCTATACATATATGTTTACATATATATGTCAGAATATATATATATATATATATATATATATATATATATATATATGTATATATATATATATATATAGATATATATATATATATATATATATATATATATATATATATATATATATATATAGATATATATATATGAACATATTTATCTATCTATATATATACAATTTATGTTATGTGATAATTTGTGAGTTTCATATATATATATATATATATATATATATATATATATATATATATTTATATATATAGTTGTCTATCTGTCTACATGTACTGCTATATATCTGTCCATATGGCCATGCACGTTCGGCTCATATTTTGGGCCAGTACCTTATTCTCCTGGCAATTGACATGGATGATCGCAGCAATGAAGTCAGAAAATAGTGTCGACATTTTTGTGTTTCAGACTTCATGTCCTTCTACATATGTGTTCTAATACATATAACTGTGTAACTAGCAACATTTTAAGTGTATTACAGTAGTATTTGACATATATCCCTATGTGTACCCACATGTTTGCACACTCTGTCCAGGCTTCTTGCATTAACAGCTTGTGTGGTATGATATTACTAGATTTCCTGTACTGTTGACTGATTGTGCTAGTTGATATGTTTGTGAAAACATCAGGGTTTTGTATATCTGCCATGGTTTAGTGGTAAATCACTTTGTGTATGGTGTGCAAGGTCCTGGGTTCGAGCCTTGCAGAGTTTTTTTTTTTTATTTTGGTGCTGGGCAGAACACCGGCAGCTGGATACTGAGTGATTAAGGCACTTTAAAGCAGTTGTAAGCGAGTTTGAACATGTTTGCATGGAGGTAAGCACTGCTAACTTCCGGTTACAGTGTCTTACACTCACTTAGCTGCTATATTGCTAAACCTGCATACTGCTGCTTAAAAGTGCGTACTGCTACTTACCCCTGCACTAATTTCTTTAAAAGAAAAGAAAAAAGGGTTGATAGGAAAGTGGTGAAAAAGGGGCACAAAGAGGATAATACAGTAGGGGAAATAGCTAGGCATGTGCAGGAAGGGTGTAGGAGAGGTCCATAGCTGCCCATTTCTTCTACAGCAACAGCTGTGCATATACACTGAATTTGGAGGTAGATTTGGACCCTCAAACCCCTGGGAGAAGGGTGAGGACAACATAAATTTGGTATGATGCCAGTTAGACCAGATTACATGTGTTCAGTGGACACATGTGCGAAATGGACAGCTATATATGGGGCGAGATTTTTTGTGGGAACAGATTGCTCTCGTCCATGCCCCTGCAGGATGTTCGGGAAGGGTAGTATGTATATTTGGGGAGGTAGGTTGGGTAGGTTAACAGACAAGACAAACAAGACGCATACAGGGGCGGTATATGACACATTTGGGGGGGCAAACACTTTCATGGGGAGGGGTGTTGGGATATCGGAAGCCCACAAGCACCCTAGTTATAACAGTGGGACTGAGGTCCCCACCCATGGGCAGTCACCACTGCACCTTCACAGCCCCGAAGGTGGGAGTGCTGGGGGCTGAGCCACAGAGCCAGCCTGACTCTCTAATTGCAACATGTGGCCCTCAAGCTGGAGTAGAAGATCACCAAACTCCTCGATCACTCTACAGACCATGACCACGACCTGGCGACGGGTGACAGGTGCCTGTCCGCGCTCACTCCTGGGTGGGGGTGAGCCTCATCCCCTGAGGCGGTTCCACCCGAAGGTGGTGCAGGACCAACGGACAGGGAGATGAGGGGTTGGGCCCCAGACATGCTGTTGCCCGGTGCCTCTGCCAGCTGAGGTGAGACAGGTGGGACCACTGGGACTGGCCTTCCCAAGCGTGCTATAGTGTGTAGATTTCAACATCATATAAGGGCTAACCAGGGTTAGGTAATACAACATGCATAGATATTCCCATTAACCCAGACACCAAATAAGGAGCAGTTGCATAGCAAACAGAATACATGCATATATAGGACCACAGTGGTAATAAAAACAGCATGCAGGTACGTTGGTGGCACCATGCCAGCAATGTTGGAATAATTCAACATGGCACATGCATGGGAACCATTAGAATATTTTATCAAACAATTGGCCATTATCAGAGTCAGTACATACCAATTGGGGTGGATATGTTGATTATTGTTGGAGATAAGGTAGGGAGAGAGAAAGATGTCAATTAACAAGTAGTATATTCCTGTACTCAACATTACTATCCTAGTCAGTGCTATCTGTACCTTACAAGTCTTACTACACTACCCTATAGACCTATACTGGACACTGATATGGCTGTCAACATCATTACACATGAACCAGTTTTACCTGCAGTATACACCTCTTACCTGGTATACCTGTGGATGGAATGTTTGTTAACACTGACTAACTGTTTGTACACATACGCCCAGATTCCTGGTTGATGTTTTGCACTATGCTATCCAACTCTTTCTGCACAGACTCTGGCCATGTGTTGACCACATGCTGGTGTGCCTGGACATATGTAGAATATTGCCCTCTTCCACCTTTAGTGATCTGACACACACATATATATGCTTTCCTACACAGTTATATTATATAGCACAGTGTGGGTGACAGTGACCAGAGATACTTTCTTATTTGGAGAAACTGCAACACTCACAATCCCCTACAATACCAGGGTGGACAGTTTGCCTTCCAGTTTATAGCCTGCTACAGACCACCCTCCCAAACCCAGGAACCCCACTCGGCCTTCCTGAGAACACTGGAAAATATGAAGGTCTCTCCAAACACCATTATATTGGGCAACTTCAACTACCCAAACATAGACTGGGAGCATTACTCTAGCTTGTTACCACTCCCACAAGAGGGGAAAACATACTGGACCTGATCATCACCAACATGGGGACTCTATGCTCCAGACCAGAAGTGTATTCCTCACTGGTAAGATCAGACCATAAACTAATCTCACTGGATATTCACATCCCGACCCCACCCCCTGCCCAGAAAACCACAGTGAAAAACTTCTCTAAAGCAAATTTCACACTCCTCAAAGCTGAGGTGGAATCCTTCAAAGCCACCAGGCCTGTGGAAAATACGACCTAGACCGCAGAATCCTTTATAAATGCATTCTATGAACACCTTCAGGAATGCATGGATCTTGCAATCCTAAATAAAACCAAGACCCAATCCTCCAAAGGCAGACATCCTGTCTGGTGGACCCCAGCCATAAACAAACTATACAATAGAAGGAGGAAGCTACTACATGATAGAGCAAAATCCCAAAAAGGGAAGGCATCTCTGATCAGTATTAGCAAAAAAACTACGGGCACTCATAAAATTGTCTACGGCCAGCTTCGAGAGAAAAATTGCACAGGACACTAAGGATAATCACAAGGCTTTCTTTAGTTATGTTAGGAACCTGGGTGAGAATTCCCAGATATGCTCAGAATTAGTCCAAAATGACAAAAAATACACCGAACCCACAGACATTGCCAACATCCTAGCTGACAGGTTCAGCGCAAACTCCCCCTCCCTACCAAAAGGGCAAATATCTATCCCAGCAGAGTGCTGCCCCCCTGACATCTCAGATGCTCAGGTAAGAGTCGCCCTCTCCAAAGCAAAAAACACAGCATCAATGGGACCAGACGGTGTCCTGGGCTGCATCCTACATGAACTCCAAGAAGAGCTAAACCCAAACATAAAACTACTGTTCAATCTCGGCCTTACTACAGGATATGTACCCAAAGAGTGGTGTACAGCAACAGTGGTCCCTCTCCACAAAGGTGGTGCCTCAACGGATCCGGGAAACTATCGCCCCATAAGCCTGACTAGCTTGGTCTGCAAAGCTATGGAAAGGATCATCATGGACCTCATAAATAAAGATATTGGGGACCTACAGACACTGGATCCTACCCAGTTCGGCTTTGTTAAGGGCAGATCCTGCCTCTTAAACCTGATTGATTTCTTTGAAACAGTCACCAAGGCCATTGACGAGGGGAAGGTGGTCCACACAGCCTACCTGGACCTCGCAAAAGCCTTTGATACAATACCCCACTCGGGCATTATAGATAAGCTCACCAGCTTAAATATAAACCCCTATGTCACTAGATGGGTTGCAAACTGGCTCAAGGACAGAACCCACATGGTTAGAATTGTTGGAGCCATGTCAGACTCCAAACCAGTTACAAGTGGCACCCCACAAGGCTCAGTCCTGGGACCTCTCTTGTTCGGTATATATTTCTCAGAGGTACAGGCCAACACAGAAGGACTGTGGCTGACCAAGTTCGCAGATGACTGCAAACTGGGCGCCATAATCGATTCTCCAGCCGACACAAGCATCCTCCAAAAGAGCCTCATAGAAACAGACAACTGGTGCCAGAGCCATGGCCTCAAGCTAAATGCCAAAAAGTGTATAGTCATCCCCTTTGGCAAAAACAAAGTGCCCACAAATTACCACATAGGTGGTAATCCATTAAGTACAGAAGAAGTAATTAGGGACCTGGGGACCCAAGTTGTTAGCAATCTCTCATTTGACAACTACGTGGCCAAAGTGGTTAGAAGAACATTTTATATAGCCCACCTAATCATGAAGGGATTTACATCTAGATCAGGGGAGGTCATCGTGCCTCTTTACTCATCCCTCATCAGGCCCATAATTGAGTACAATGCCCCTTTTGGGATGTACCTTACCAGACACCTGCAGCATCTGGAAAGACCCCAAAAGTACCTCACCAAGAGGATCAAAGGGCTCAAACAGATGCCATATGCTGCCTAGTTAAAGAAACTCCAGCTCTACTCAGTGGCATACCGCCTGCTAAGAGGCGATCTGTGCCTGACGTATAAAGCCATGTCCAACCCGGAATTAATGGACATGTTGCACCTCAGAAAATCCAAATCCCATTGAGCTACGTGTTTGAGAGACTTGAACCTCAGCACTGTAATCAATACGACATGCTGGAGGGACAGATTCATAACCCAGAGGCTCCCTTCACTCTGGAATAAAATCCCAGTCCAGGTTAGGCAGAGTCCCTCATTGACTCTCTTCAAGAGGAATCTTGATGAGTGGATGGGAGATCGTAGGTTTACAACGGGTATCACTTCTGTGCCACTGTTAGACAGAGGCACAGTATACTAACCTCGAAAAAGGGCTTAGCAAAATTAATTTAAAATGAGTGGCAAAAGCCAAACACACTCTGGCTAGGCTTATAAATGCCCTAGGGCAGATAGCCTAGTATGAACCTTTGAACCTATGAACCTATGGCAGTACTAGTGCAGGTTATATTGGTCTGTATTTATCAGCACATTGTTTGTATCCAACGTACCTGTGGGAGCAATGTTTGTTAGCACTATCTGACTGTTGCCACACAAAGTTCCAGATTACACATTAGTATTCTACGCATACTACTCACTATGTTACTGTACACACTCTGACCACAGCTTAACAAGTTGGGGTGTAAATGGGACATACGTGGCTTCTTAGTCACATAAGGTATTGGGGAGTTGCTAGTGTGCCAGATGTTTGTCATAGATGTGCATCAATCAGTTGTATTTCCTGTTTTCTGCCTCTATGTCTGGGATCATCCCACTGATTTCCCAGGGTGACAGGTTGATAGGCAATAGATATGGGCCATTTTAGTAGACATTCTGGACATATCTGTACAGTTGTGGGGTATGATTCTGTATGCAGACTACTACCACTGGCAGGATTCGAACCGTGGCTGTGTGTGCTAAAAGAACAACACTTCACATCTCAGTTACATGTGCTATTCGTTTTTTGTTTTCTGCATTTTTCCTGTTTACTGTTTACTGTCTATGTGTCTCTATACTGCGGTGGTGGCGCTGCGGTAGCATTGTCACCTCTCAGTTAGACGTTGCCTGTTTGATTCTCATTTAGAGTGTCTTCTGTGTGGCGACATGCGTGAATGGGCGTTCCTTCATTGATGGTTGTGCATTAGGCCTGGCAAGCCAGTACGTAAAAATCTACTGCCAATCATTAGCGGATGGGAGTTCCACTGTGGCGACCCCTAACCGGGAAAAGCTGAAAGACACAAACTGTCTATGTGTCTTTCAGTTGTACTAAATGGCCTATGGGTATCACACCTGTAATATACAGGCATTCCTACACATTTGATTTATGGTGCATGGTGTGGGTAACAGTGCTTAATACAACAGTACTATTACATGATTGCAAATCTACATTACCATATGATACCAGAATATAGATATATAGTCCAGCAGTTGGATCTGTTTTGTCAGGGTATTACACTTTTATTGCCATACTAGTAATATGAGACTCTTCCGGACATATTCTCTAGTGTATGCAGTACTTGCCTTGAACAATACAGGTTTTATACTAGCACTTACTTTACTTCTACTTTTATTTTTATTTTCTATGACAGTAAAAGCATGAGTATTATTGACCTGCCTGGAGTCACAACCGTGCTAGGCAGCTGATGTAGGCCTCCTGCTTCGCGACCCACTCCATTGCAGCTGTGGGGGACATAAGAGAAATATTTAGCCATACCTATCCATGATATACCTGAGATGGAAATTATTAAACAGGTCGTGGACTGATACTTACACATGGCTGGGACATCCCCTGCTGCTCTAGCCTCTTGGAGCCACGCCTCCAAGAAGTCCCCCTTCCGCCGGTTCAGGTCAGCATAGTGGTACCTGACCTGCTCACCAGTTCGGGGTATGCCAGTGGCACTGGTGAGGTCGCAGGCAAGACGGTCCCCGGCCTCCGCCTTATACTGGGAGCCCTGGTACTGGTCCTGCAGCAGTCTATGTGCATGGTCTTTAACTAAGAGTCCAGCCATGACCTTGGACTCCTGGATGCAGCAGTGCTGGGCCCAGAAGCACACTCCTTCTCCACTTACTGCCGTAGTGTCTGCAAGGGGAAGCTACAACCAGTTATGAGCTGTATTCCCGCCTCTTGGGTTTAAGTAGGGCCGATTTCCCACACTTTTCCATGATTGGCAGGTTTTGAAAAGGCTATGCTATGGGCACACCTGCTTACATAAGGTTGGCACTGCTTAAAGAGGTATACCACTGGGCAGATTGAATTGGCTTCCCTACACATTGCTTACACTTACTAAGTTTAGCTGTGCTGCGGTTATCATTGCCTAATAGTTAATTAGCACTATGTTTGCCTTTTGGCAGTGCTTTATTATTCATTACTAGTTATATATGTGTCTGGTATCCATGATTCATGTGCACATACACTGTATGGGGACCTGGGGACTTCTACACTTTATTACAATAACACCTCAAATCTATGCTTACTGCAGTACTCCAGTTCACATATTTATGTTCTGTGGCAGGTTATACAACATCACACTGTATATAGATTCAGTTCACATGTTTGATTTGATTTTCCTGTGGTGAGGATTAGTTTGCTTATACCTCATTTATATGTATTGCTATGATGGTTTAGTGGTTAACTACTGTGACTGTGGTGTACAGGGTCCTGAGTAACCCTCTCCTTATCAGCTTGGACAGGGAACATTAGTTTGTCTCACAATGGAGTCACCTATTACTAGTATATTAGGTTCTGTGGTGTGATGCCTTATGGGTTTATTTGTTGGTGTGTGTGACTGTTATTATGTGTTACGGATGTGTTTTGCATTGTTATGTGTGTAAGTGGTTTCCATTTATGAGGCATCTGATCTTTTGGCATGTTACTAGTGAGTACCTCTGCATATGTTAGTTTATGTCTCATGTCCCTTATTTAGAGTGAGAAGTGTGTGTGTGTGTGTGTGTGTGTGTGTGTGTGTGTGTGTGTGTGTGTGTGTGTGTGTGTGTGTGTGTGTGTGTGTGTGTGTGTGCATGTGGAGACAACCTGTTTAGCATTCAATTTGTCCTTAGGTGAGAGTCTTGCCTCCAATTTCATGATGTAACTACATCTCTCACATAAAGTATTTGTTTGTTTCAGGAGTAAGTGATTGTCAATATACATGAGACAAATGCTACATTGCCTTAGGATGCTCATATCTATCAGGTTGGTCAGAGAGAGATGATAGGAAACTGCTCGTCCATGATAGCAGGCTCTTACTGTATGCTTTATTAGGGATTGGATTAGGTGAATTTCACAGGACTGTGCTGGTAGTGCAGAGACTACAAGAAGGGCTTATACTATTTGTGGGCTAATGTTAAAGAATAAGGCAATATTGCTCAGTGCCCAACTGAGAAGATTGGCAGGCTTTACTGAGAACTGTTTAGGGAAACACTGAACCTCTAGGTTTTGGGTTTATACAGGGCATTGTTATCTGCTACTGAGAGAAGAGCAGCAGAGTGCTAACACGAGGCTTAACATACTAGCAAAGAGAAACAAGTTTTAAGCTAACTACCAATGTGGAAAATACAGAATAAAGCTTTCACCAGTAATCACCAACTCAGACAGGTTGGATCAGCACACTTCTGCCACGAGGGTGCAGAAAAACACCTTCTTAATGTAGAATAGCTGGTTTGGAGCTCAAGTGTAATGGGACCACACAAACTACTTACAATACTCCTGCAGCTAACCGATACAATGTAATACAGTGCAAAGCAATAGCAGACAGTACAGTCTTTTTAACTGCTGAAGTACAGTCACAGTATATAAGAATAGTGCAAAAAATACTTAGAGCCCATTTGTGTGTTTCCCACCTCAGATAGACCAGGTAAACACTTACAGCCAGTAGATGAATCCCAGTCCTCCTAATGTAAAAGCACAGTAACAGAGTGTCTGGAGTGAAGTGGTACTACAAACAGACTTAAAGATATAGATACAGCAGTGTACTTTAAACAGCTCATAAAAGTGTGATTATTCAATAAATGTACTTTGCTTTGAAAAAAATAAGCCACGAGCCCCTCAAATGTACAGAATTTATAAAGGCACTAAAAACAAGATAAGCTGATTAATAAGCCCTCCAGCTAATAAAACTACATGCAGAAATCTCAAGTGCTTCCACAACCTAGACAGACCAGGTTACCTTCCAGTGCACTAGATGGAAATATCCACTGACCTTGATGAAAAAACAAGTGCTGGCTAGCATGTAATAATACAGTAGTTTATCCAACAGCTAGAAAGATAAAATTCAGATGAAGTAAATCAGTGGAACAGACAGTAATTGTCAAAATCACTTTTTCAATATAAGAAAAGGCAAATAGATAATTCAAATAAATAATTCAAGATAGCAACAGCAGTGTAGAAAGGGAAGAGTTTATTAAGCTCAATTTATAGTACGGGCGGGAAGCTTAAAATCAGGTTTATAAAGAAGATCAACAAACAGGAGGGTGGGTGGGAAACCCTATCAGGGAATCATCAGCAATGCTTTCTTTATGTAGGCGTGAAATATTTCAGACAAAGACAAAGGCCTAGAATTTCACTTTGTATTTAAGTATCACTCAGGAGACAATTCAAATTAGCCAATGAAAAAGCATGTGAAATGTGAAGCCTAGATACTTTAAGTGTCTGTCTCACACACAGAACAAAACACCAGGCCAAGATTTCTTAAAACAGAAAACAAAATGGAGTAGGTAAGACAGACAACAGCTGTATCAGCCAAAGACAGAAATATACTATACTTTCTCACCCAGCAGGGAATCACCAGCAGTGCTTGCCATTATGCAGGTTTTTAAGAGCCAGATTAGGGATCTCCTTGATAATCTGGACTGCAGATATAACCCACACACACAGAGAGACACACATACACACTCCTACTTATTTATTTATATATTTGTTTGTGTGTATATATGCATGTATGTATATATGCTGTGATGACCGTGCCCTGGCCCAGCAATCAAGGAGCCTCAATCCTCACCACTAACGCCAGGGACGTCATCTTATAGAAGAGGAAAGGATAACTAATACACACAGTAAAGTACAATTTCCCTTAAGTGCACACAGAGGTCACTGTCAGTCTGGGGCTGGGTGCTCCTTTGCTCACCAGGTCCCCAATAAGACTCCCCACTGGCACAGCTAATCGTCACATATGCATGTATGAGTGCATGTATGCATCTATTTATTTATTTCCATTTGTTGACTAGGATTTGTCAAAGTGAGACAAAAACCCATTTTCAGTGGAGGGCAGGAGAGAAAAGCTCCATAGTTATACAACAAAGATAACAATAAATCAGCTGTACACAAACATTCTTGAATGCGTATACAAAAGTTACAATATGTATATTATCATCAATAGAAAACATAAGTAATGAATGTTGCAAATAACTACATCAACATTATATCTACAGTTAAATACAATGTTAAGAATGTTGATAGTATGGTAGTTAAAAGGAGGAAGAGAAAGAGGGAAGTAACTAAGATGGTTAGAGGTTGAAGATTGGATAGTTAAAGATGAAATTTGGGTACAAGGACAGGTCCAGCTGAAAGTTAGGTAGGTTTTTAGATTGTACAGAAATGTTTTATGTTTACTCTCATGTTGAAGGTCTGGAGGAGTGGAATTCCACAGCTTGTCTACATGAACAAAGTATAAAAAGTCACTAAAAAGGTTGTTTGATTTGACAACTTCTAGAAGGTTTTGGATATGAGATCTTAGCTCTGTGAGGCAGATATTTTGGAAGTAAATTATTGATGGGTAGCCATTTGCTGAGTTAATATAGAATTTTGTGTGTGATTTTTATCTGGTTACATGCTAAAGTGTTTTAGTTCTAGACAATTAATCTTATGAAATGCTTTACAATGATGAGTTTTGCTGAGGACACTAGCAGTGTATTTTGGATTTTTATTTTATGCTTGTTCAAACTTATGTATGTGTATGTATAGAATATTAATAAAGACAGAGGATACATAAAATACTACAAATACAAAATTACTGAGGATTGCACTGGAGTCCAGTTCATAATAGCCCAATTGCATTTATATGTATATATATATATATATATATATATATATATATATATATATATATATATATATATATATATATATAAAACTGCTCTCTTTATCTGGCAGTATCCCATACAGTATATAAGAAATAATCCCGGTTTCCAAGGTATTCTTCCTAGCCTTGGCAGGTGACTATTATCTTACAGCCAATCAGTGTCTTCTTACTAAATTATTTCAGAAAGTTATCTATCACCACATCTTAATATATATATATATATCTGCAAATATAATATTACTGCAAACAAACAGCATAGTTTCTGATCAAAATATAGTGCCCAGGCTGGACCATACATTTTTACCAATCTAATTTACAGTAATATGTATCAGGGCATACTAACTGCATCCATATTTCTGGATATGAAATAGGCCTTTGAAACAGTGGATCACGCACTGCCACTTAACACATTGTCAGCCACAAGCTTGTCTCTGGAAATTATGTCCTGATTCAGAAATTATCTGATAGGATGCATTTTAAAACTTATGAGTAATGGGTCAGAATCTACCAATGGACTGACACACCCATGAGTTCCCCAAGGATCAGTCTTAGAACCACTGTTTTTTTCTTTCTCCTTTTCATAAATGATGTTCATTGGGACCTCCCTAAAATGAGTCATCTGCTGTATGATGATGATGTCATCATTACCAAAAGGATCTAAGAAAAACAACATTGGGCTGTGGGTTTGGTAATGGGTGCATTCATGTACTTTGGTATATTTTGGAGTTTTCACAGGTGCTGCATTGTCAGGTTCCTCCACCATGGATATAGCCACATCTGACATTGTAGAACTGTGTGGGCCTGATGATGATTGCAACCAAATCTCAGCACAGCTGGTTGTCATAGGAGCAGTGATAAACATGGTTTATGTGACAGCCATATACCCTGCTTCCATGAACAGAGCTCCTGTGCTTGTGCAACTCAGCCTTTGATCCCTGAATACCACAGTAGGACAAGATGTGGCTAAAATATCAGCACAGGGAGTGTCCGCACTTCCAGCAGCAGAGTCACTCTCGACTACTGCCAGTTCCATTGACCATGGGCAGGGGGGGTGACAATTCAGCACATTGATGGTTAGTAGTGTCTCCATGGACACTACTCAGGGTTTCTTCAAGGCCAATACTTACAGGCAGAGAACAATGCATTAATAGTAGAGCTGATCAGGGTTGTACATGGTCTGTGTGATAATCTACACGAGAACCTGACCCATTTATGTAGTATAATGATAAGCCAGTGTAGGAAGTCTGTATGCTGTAGGTGACCTGTGTGGCCTCCCATTATGGCTATCACAAGAGAGTGAGGATATGTTATCGGTCCCATAGTGCAACCACCTCCAGACATGAAACAAGTGTTGAGGGCACTGTGTGATGCTGTGGATGCACTTATGTCACATTCCACCATTCATAATTATGGATCATTTCATGTTCTGTGTGTGCTGTGGATCATGCTTGTAACCTATCGTGCTTGTAACCTTACAAGGACAGTGTACCTCCATGGGCCTGGATTTATATGGCCAGTGCAAAAGGCTCCTTCAGGTGTGCTACATCTGCCCATTGGACCCAAGAACAGTTCTGCATTTTCTTCTGAAGCTCTGTTCATGCACAGATGCCTACACACCTCTGTCCAATCAAAGTGCAATGGTAACACTACACTCTCCCTATTCAGTTTTCTTTCTTCCCCTCACTCACCTGTCCATGAGGCACACAATCACACACAGCGTTAAGTTGCACCTCGACTCACACTCTTTCTTTGAAAGCATGGATAAGGGGCATACAAGTCACAATGCTTATCTGCAACTTATTAAGGTCTTTGGTCTCATCCTGGGATTATTGTCAAACTCTTCCAACTCAGCATTAACCCACACATAGTTCAGTGGATTGGCAATTGAGTGTCTGAGAATACACATACAATTCGGAGTTTGTGTATTTGCTCAACACAGAAAAAAATCACCAGTGCTGTCCCACAGGACTCTCTTTCGAGTCATCTCCTCTTTGTTATATATATTTCTGTGACATAAAACCTAATCTCAAGGGACTATGACTAACCAAATTTGCTGATGGTTGCACACTGATGGTGGTTGTCATATCCTATTCTGGTACTCCAATTCTGCACTAAGGACTAGCCCAAACACATGCTTGGAATATTAACCATGGGCTTACTCTCATTAGAAGATAGAAGAGTTTCCTTTGATAAATCTAGTATCACTACTGCTTACCATATAGATAACATTAAACTTACATTTCACACAGACATCAGGGATATAGGCATAGCTGGATCATGGTCAAATGGGGCCCTAGGCAGGGGAATAGATTGGACTCCCCTCAGACAGTAGTCCCCTTCACAGCAGCCCCCTAATCCGTCACAGCAGGCCCCCTCCCCAGCCATTCCAGTGCTCCATTACTTGTCTGTTTTTATCTTGTTACTATATGCACTGTTCAAACATGTCAGTGTGCATACCGTTTCTTATTTACTTCTACAATTATTACAGATATTGAAATAAAAGTTTTAAATTAAAATTTTATAGCAGAAACACAGATAGCCATTTGCTAAACAAACAATACAGTTTGACAATGAAAACAGACTTAGAATGAGCAGAAAACCTCTCTGCCCTTGAAACTGACATTAATTGAAATGGCATTTAAACCCACATTCAAAGAAAATGCATCTGGCCAGTGGTGTATTAACCTTACCTTTGGGCTGTTTTCAAACCATAGGCTCCTTGCACACATGTTCAGTACTATGCATTCATGCATGTGTTCTTTGATTCACCTTTCTCATTGTACTAAATGATATTCCTTGTATCATACAGCACCATGTGATAGAATGTATTTTAAATTTGTAGTTTTGAACTGTCTTCCAGTAAGCATTGAAACAAAATGTCATCATCATCTTCTTTCGGATGTTCCCGTTAGGGGTCGCCACAGCGGATCATCTATTTCCATTTCTTCCTATCCTCTGCATCTTGCTCTGTCACACCAACCACCTGCATGTCCTCTCTCACCACATCCATAAACCTTATCTTAGGCCTTCCTCTTTTTCTGCTACCTGGTAGCTTCATCCTTATCATCTTTTTCCCAATATAATCAGCATCCCTCCTCAGCACATGTCCAAACCAATGTAATCTTGCCTCTCTGGCTTTGTCTCCAAACCTTCCAACTTGGGCTGACTCTCCAATATACTTATTCCTAATCCTGTCCACCTTTGACACACCCAGTGGAACTCTTAACATCTTTAACTCTGCCACATCCAGCTCTAACTCCACCCTTTTTGTCAATGCCACTGTCTCCAACCCATATAATATAGCTGGTCTCACTACCCTCTTAGACCTTCTCTTTCACTCTTACTGGTACTCGTCTGTCACAAATCACTTCTAACACTCTTCTCCACCCACTCCATCCTGCCTGTACTCTCTTCTTCACCTCTCTTCCACACTCACCATTACTCTGAACTGTTGATCCCAAGTATTTAAACTCATCTGCTTTCACCACCTCTACTCCTTGCATCCTCACAATTCCTCTATCCTCCCTCTCATTCACACACATATATTCTGTCTTAGTCCTGCTGCCCTTCATTCCTCTTCTCTCTAGAGCATATCTCCATCTCTCCAGGGTCTCCTCCACCTGTTCCCTACTCTCACTAAAGATCACAATGTCATCTGCAAGCATCATAGTCTACGGTGACTCCTGTCTGATCTTGTCTGTCAACCTGTCCATCACCATTGCAACAAACTGTATGAACCATTAATGACAAAAATACCCATTTCATTAAATTTCAACCATAAAAGGTCACTCAAACTTCTGTTATTAAAATAGACCAATATCAGTGAAAATGTACAATCTCTGCAGAAGTAAAAGTCATCAAAAAAATTCCACATGAAAGAGATCTGTAACTAATGAAGACATTGCTACTGGCAAACAACTTTACATTTCAGTGTTTCATCTAAAAATTCCGTGCCTGATGCCCTTGAGGAATTACTTGCCTAGGTTACATAAAAAAAGTAGATAAGCTGGTAAGACTGCAATAGGAATGCCAGACAAACTGTCAGCAAGTTCATAGTTACTAGGCATCTCATACAAAGGAGGACACACTCAGGAGTGTAGAACCCCTACCCCCCCTTAAACTGCACCAAATAATTGGCAGTCAAAAGGGAACTACAATATCAGCACTCCATCTACATGGTGTGGGAATAGAATCCACAGCCTTGTGCACCAAAGGCAATTACGGCAGTAACACTGCTTTCAAATTCTACAAACGGTGACTGCTAACTGCTAAACAAAACAGTCATTTACACATTGAAAGCAGACTTAGTATGAGCAACAGTAAACATCTCTTTTCTTGAAACTCACAATTCCTTTAAAATGCACTGAAACTCATAATTCCTTGAAAATGTACTGAAACTCAAACTCTGAATTCCTTAAGCAGTCTGGTAGTTGCTGTAGAGGATTCAGGTTCTTGTCTCCACTGAAGCTCACAATTCCATTAGCAGTCTGGTATTTGGTCAAGAGGATTCAGGCTCTTGTCTCCTGTAACCAAAGTACAGGCTTTGAGCCTGATCAAGTTAATTGACTAACCTGCCACCCCCTTAACTAGGGCATCACAAATGATACCTCTCAACCTTTGTAATGCAAGAAATGTGGACAAAGCCTGAAATAATGATGGGATTATTGGCAAAATCTCCCAACTCAGCATTAACCCACATATAGTTCAGTGGATTGGCAATTGAGTGTCTGAGAATACCCATACAATTCAAAGTTTGTGTATTTGCTCAACACAGAAAAAATCTTCAGTGCTGTCCCACAGAGCTCTCTTTTGAGTCCTCTCTATGGTATATATATATATTTCTGTGACATAAACCTAATCTCAAGGGACTACAGCTAACCAAATTTGTTGATGGTTGCACACTTGGGGTTATTATCACATCATATTCTGGTACTCCAATTCTGCAGTAAGGACTGGCTCAAACAAATGCTTGGAATATTAACCATGTATTTACCCTCTATACTAAGGAAGGTAGCATAGTTTCCTACAGTAAATCTAGCATCACTACTGCTTACCATATAGATAACATTCAACTTGCATTTGACACAGACATCAAGGATATAGGCATAGCTGGATCATGGTCAAATGGGGCTCTAGGCAGGGTAATAGATTGGGTCCACCACACACAATAGTCTCCCCACAGTGGCCCCCTACTCTCTCGCTCCAGCCCCCTCCCCAGCCATTCCAGTGTTCTATTACTTGGGTATTTCACCCCAGTTACTATAACCACTCTTCAAACCTGTCAGTGTGCATACTGTTTTCTTATTTACTTCTACAATGATTACAGATATTGAAATAAAAGATTTGCTAAACAAACAATACAGTCTGACAATGAAAACAGACTTGTAATGAGCAGTAAACCTCTCTGCCCTTAAAACTCACATCCATTGAAATGGCATTGAAACTCACAGTCAAAGAAAAGGCACCTGTCCAGTGGTGGATTAACTTTACCTTTGGGCTGTTTTCAAACCTTAGTCATATTGCACACATTTTCATGGCTATGCATATATGCAAATGTGTTCTTTGTTTCATCTTTCTGATTGTATTCATATTCATTATATACCTTGTGTAATACAGCATCATGTGATATAATGTATTTTAAGTTTGTAGTTTTGGACTTTCTTCCAGTAAGCAATAAAACAAAATGTATGAACCATTAATGACAAAAATACCCATTTCATTAATTTTCAGCCATAAAAGGCCACTCAAACTTCTGTCATTAAAACACACCAATATCAGTCAAAATGTACAATCTCTGCAGAAGTAAAATTCATCAAAAGAATTTCACATTAAAGAGATCTGTAACTAATGAAGAGGTTACTACTGGCAAACAACTTTACATTTCATTGTTTCATCTACATATTCAGTGCCTGATGCCCTTACATTAAAGAAAAAGTTGGTATGCTGGTAATATTGCAACAAGGAATGTCAAACAACCCAATAGCAAGCTCATATTATTAGGTATCTTATAGAAAGGAGGAAACAGAAACACTCAGGAGTGTAAAACCCCTATCTTCCCTTAAACTGCGCCAAATAATTGACAATCAAAAGGGAACTACAATATCAGCACTCCATCTACATGGTTTGGGAATAGAATCCACAGCCTTCTGCAGCAAAGACAATTACGGCAGTAACACTACTTTCAAATTCTACAGTGACTGCTAGCTGCTAAACAAAACAGTCAGTTGCCCACTGAAAACAGACTTAACATGAGCAACAGTAAACTTCTATCCCCTTGAAACTCACAATTCCTTGGAAATGCACTGAAACCTCATAATCCCTTGAAAATGCACTGAAACTCATATTTCCCTGAAAATGTACTGAAACTCAGACTCAAAATTCCTTCAGCAGTCTGGTAGTTGCTGTAGAGGATTCAGGTTCTTGTCTCCACTGAAGCTCACAATTCCATCAGCAGTCTGGTAGTTGGTCAAGAGGATTCAGGCTCTTGTTTCCTGTAACCAAAGTACAGGCTTTGAGCCTTATCAAGTTAATTGACTACCTGCCACCCCCTTAGCTAGGGCATTACACACCATACTTCTCAACCTGTTAGTGCAAGAAATGTGGACAAAGCCTAAAATAATGGTGGTATAATGCTCTCAAAATAGGAACAGACTTTAAATATTGCAATTTTTAACTTAGATAGCTGCTAGGACAGGATTGAGTTAGTATGTATTTTTCTAAATTATATGAAGTCAGAAACTCGTGTGTGTGTATATGTGTGTGTGTGTGTGTGTGTGTGTGTGTGTGTGTGTGTGTGTGTGTGTGTGTGTATATATATATATATATATATATATATATATATATATATATATATATATATATATATATATATATATATATATATATATATATATATATATATATATATAAAATTTGTATGGGTCTGCTTCTGTTCTTTGAAAACACACTTTAACAGAAAGATGAACCCGCTTTAGCGAAAGTGCAATTAAGGGAAAATGCACGTTTGCGAATGATAGTTTACCGAAGCACAAAAACAAACAGCAAAACATACTAGAAACACATTTTTGCAGGGTTGCTAACAAAGTCCAAGATCACACTACAGTGGGAATAAAGGGTATATTTCCTTATCTGCATTGTGCTTCGGCAAATTATCATTTGCGAAAGGGCATTTTCGCTTAAATGCACTTTCTCTAAAGTGGGTTCAGCTTTCTGTTCTTCGATAAAGTGCATTTTCAAAGAACAGAAATAGACCCATAGACACAAATGCACACATACACACACACACACACACACACACACACACACACACACACACACACACACACACACACACACACACACACACACCTTCTCAAACACAGCAACAAGCTCACTTTCTCTATCATACAGCAACGAACAGCTAGTTTAAATTCTGCACACACACACACACACACACACACACACACACACACCTTTTCTCTCATACAACAATACACACATACATGCACACACACTTCCAATGTCATACAGCCATGAACAGGTTGACTAGTTTAAATTCCACATGCTTCTCTCTTATAGAAGTGTGAAATGCGTTTACATCCATGTTGGCATGATTTAAAGGAGAAGATGCTGACACTGCTGTGTTAAAGAAGAGTTGTTTTTTTTTTTTAATTAACTAAAAAATTAATGTGGGAACCCTCTGACCATTGCCTCCACCCCCCAGCAACAGGGCCCTAGGCAAATGCCTAGATCACCTAGTGCTAGATCTGGCTGTGGACATAGGTCCATATGTTGATAACAGACTCACCTTTAACCACCACATCTGTTGTACATCATATCCTTTGTGGTGTCTCCTCAAGGTCCAAATAAGTAATAGTAACATGTTTCACAAACTAAACTTTGTTTAAACTTCTAGGCCTCACAATAGATGATAAAATGAAATTTGACCTTCACATAATCGAAACAATAAACAAAACCCATCAAAAACTTGGCTTACTATACACGGCCAAACCCTACCCTACTGACAGAGCAAGAAAACACATAGCCTCAATGTTCTTATTGTCTTCCTTACTATATGCTTCCCATCAATACTCATCAACCTTCAAACTACATTATTACTCAAAATAAAACAATGCTATAACAAATCACTACATTTGCAGTTAGCCATCATTCACAAACTCAGCACTGTCTGTCAGTAAAGCATCTTAATTGGTTAGATTTCCCAGAACATCTAAGCTTGATATATCTGCTAGTAACTCACACATTTATACATCAGCCAGATAAAGGTCCTGTTCCACAATCTATTACTCAGCCCTACTCCCCAAATGAAGAGGTTAGATCTGATGTGAAGTCTCTGCTTGTTATTTCTAAATGCTACAACTCATCAGATAAATCAGCATTTCTCAAATTGTGTTCTAAAAGCATGAAACTCCATTTCTTTTTCTCTGAAACAAATCAGCAACCTAAACTCATTTAAAACTCACGAAAAGCAGTATCTGCTGAGTAGCTGATCAAGTTCGTAATCATCTCCTGGTTAAACAAACTTAGTTTAACCCATTCTAAGAGACAGAACTCACAAACTACTACTTCCAGCAAAATGAAATATCATATATCATGTGAATTCAACCTTCCATTTTGCCATCCCACTCTGGTCTTTTTACATCTCTACTTTTTCACAAGACATTCTTATACACTCTAACACCCTTTATGCTATTCCTCCTTCTTTCACCTACAGTACTCACTGTCTCTAACCTAATTTTTTTCCTACCCCCCCTCTCATTTTTCCCTTTTCTTTCCTGCTTTTTCTCTTTTCTTACTTCACCTCCTCTTTTTTCTGCTGTCAGTCTATGAAACTTCATCTCACCTGTTTTTCAATAGTTTATGTAACATTATGAAACCTCCTTTTAGTTTACTTTTTCCTTGTAACAATATAGTTATGGATTTAATATATGAGTGTCATATTATCACAAAATTACATCATATTGCACTGCTGTTTTAAAACTACAATTATATAATATTTCTTTATTTTACACTTTGTATTGTTAGCGATCATGATTCTGAACTGTTAGCTGTCATGATTCTGTTTTGTTCAATAACTCTCAACAAGTATAATCATTAATTCTAAACCAGATTTTTGAACTGGAGCTTTTCTTCCTGGGCCTCCACTGAAAAGGGTCTTTTTAGGGAACATTGGACTAACCTGGTAAACAAATGCCAATAAAGAAATAAATAGCCCCACTTTTTCATCACTTATTAGGCCCATCACTAAATATAATGCAGTCTTCAGCATATACCTCATTAAGCAATGAACCCAGATAGAAATACCTCAATGTTTCCTCACTAAAATATCTCAGCTCCCAGTACCCTATGATAAAATAAGAGCCCTCTCCCTCTGCTTAGTGTCATACTGACTACTGAGGGTAATCTCTGCCTTGCCTTCGATGTTATGAGTGACCCAGCATTGTTTGAACTCCTTCACCTGAACTGAACTAATGCTAACACAAACATCCATTCTAGAGACCTAGACCTAAACTACAACACCACATGGCATGATTGATATCTAGCCCAATGTATAGCCTTTTCTGGAATAGGCGGCCTTTACCTATCAAGCAGAGTACTTCCTTAGAAACTTTAAAACCAGTCCAAATAACTGGAAAAGTGATCACAAATTTTCAGCATGGTTATGTGAAAAAGACTACTTAATAGGGGCCATTGTTGGTCTCCTAGAGTATTGGATGATATGGCTAATCTTCAAGATGGTCTCCTTTGATCACATGCTTAGAAAAAACAAAAACTGTGAACTTATAAACTACTCATTGTGGACAGCTCTCACTCTGACCTTCACCACCTGTTGTTATAATGACATCTATGCTCTGCCCTCTGTATTCTGCTACCTGTGCAGTCTGTGTCTAATGCGCAGAATGGCCAGTCCATGAATGGTATAACAAAGCCTGGTTGCATTACTGCATGCATCATTGCTACTATTGCATATTAGGATTAATCTGGTCCACAGTTACGAATCAAACACTGTCTCTTAGTTAGTGGCATGACATACTGCACTCACTGCTGCCTCTCATAGTCATTCCCTGCAACCATTTGTCCACAGGAACCTTATCCACTGCTCAGTCCAGAACATTCTCCTTCCAGATATCTCTCCTGTGCTTTATCAGTTTGTAAAGCAACATGTTTTCTAATAGTAGACAGACTACCAATATTTTACTGCATGTTTCTGGGTCATACTATATACAATATAGCTCAATTGTGCTAGTTAGAGTAATTCGACAACTCTATTTTTTTGTATTACATGTTTTCTTTCTTTTTTTGTGAACGCTGCTCAAACTGAACGCCACTGTAACACGTGCGTTGGTTAAGCGGTGTTCAATATAGCTCAATTGTGCTAGTTAGAGTAATACGACAACTCTATTTTTTGTATTACATGTTTCCTTTCTTTTTTTGTGAACGCTGTTCAAATTATCAGAACGCATATGGATTTAGAGAATTATAATAATATATTTTGGCATGTACTATGTAATAGCTTACAAAATAAAACAACAAAGCACACTAATTTATCATATTTTAATAATATTTATAATCTATTTAGAAAATTTATAGTTACAAATCCAGACATAAAATTATGGTTCGAACTCTTAATGCCATTTAAAACATCAAAGAATTTTAAAGAAAAAATCCAAGAAAAAACACTCATTAATTGGGAATCCAATAACTTTATTTACTGGTTTCAATGTTTGAATAATCACAGTACTTTAACCACCCAACAAGTAATAAATGAGTTTAGTATATTTGAAATAGACAGAATAGAACTCCAAAAAATATTACAATATGCAAGTGATTTATGTAGAATTATTAATGATTCAAACTTTAATACTATACCTAAATTCATAAAATACATGCAAGAATTGATTTATGGAAATCATAATAAGCTAATTTCTATATCTAAATTATACAAAATTTTAATAGTATATAAAACCAAAATAGGTCAAAATTTTGTGAACACTTTAACAAAGGGCTTGACAATAAATTTATCACCTGAACGTATAAATAACCTTTTGTTATCAGTTAAGCTAACCTCAAACTTTCAGATATGGAAAATCTTCACATGGGAATTTCTACATAGAGACTTTTATACACCATATAAAATAGCCAAATTTGACCCTATCCAAAAGCCCATATGCTGGAGATGTACTTTAAACTGCGAGGCAGATTGGATACATATGTTTTATGATTGTATTAAAAAATTCTGGGAAGATATTAATAGATTTCTTCAAGCCATTTATAATGACAAATTTATTCTAACAAAATCTTTAATTTTTCTGAATGTAGATGACTCAGTAACTATGAGTAAAAGTGATCAATATCTTCTATGGTCTATTCTGGCTGTAGCCAGAAAATGTATAACAAGAAAATGGAAATCCACAGTCCCTCCAAGTTATGAAGACTTCATATCTCTATTAAAGGAATCTGCACAAAAAGAAATAAAAGTCAAAGAAGAAATGATTTTTCCCAGATGTTGGACAGACAATCCTTGGAATAAAATCTTAATACTTATAGACACAATACAAAAGGAAACAATTTCTTCTACATGAAACTGAAATGTCATAAACTATGATGGACTTATGTGAATATATGCCAGTAAAGGTTATATTTGTTCTATGGGATTATTCCTCTTTATAACTTTGTTGGTTAATCCTTTTCATTGGACCACCTGTAAATATTGTATATATTGTTATAGTCATTAACTATTTTCTTTTTTTTTTTTTGAATTGTAATTTAAATTTACTGTATCATAATTTGTTTACAAACAAAAAAAATAAAAAAAAGTGAAGTATAAAATTTCCAAAACTTAAAAAAAAAAAAAAAAAAAAAAAAAAAAATTATCAGAACGCCACTCTAACACGTGCATTGGTTATGCAGTGTTCAATATAGCTCAACTGTGCTAGTTAGTGTCAATCGACAACTCTATTTTAGTATTGCATGTTTTCTTTCTTTTTGTGAACGCTGCTCAAATTATAAGAATGCCACTCTAATATGTGTGTTGATTAAGCAGCGTTTGGTCATTTAAATTGTACATGTCTCTCTCAGCAGAATTTGTGCTGGTTAGCATCCTACGCTTAACACTATCACTCCACATAAGTGTTGCACTAGTATTTTACTTTTTGGTGTGCGTCTATCTGAATTGTTAACCACGCCACTCCAGCATGTGCGTTGGTCAAACGGCGAAATGCTAACTACCAACAAAACTGTACTTTAAGTATTCCATTAAGAGTACAGTGTGTTGGCCAATTCCGCTCATTATACCAACCCCTGCATGTGTTCTTAGACAGCTTTGCTTTTTAATTGTTTATGACAATTGCTGCATAGTTTGTTGCTTGAAACAGTTGTGAGTTTTAAATCTTGCCTAAAAGTGTATGTTACTGTATGCCAATGTGCTACTATACTACTTACTAAGTGCAATTTCTCTCTCTGCTTTATCTCCTCTTCTCCAGCTTTTTCCACTCTACAATACCCTCTGCATCTACACCTGGCTTGGATACCTACACCCAAAATATAATATAGCAAACTCCACGGCTTTAGCCCTTGTATGGGAATAGAACTAAGCCCTTCCTAGAAGGTGTTGAGAAAGTATGTACTACGGCTGCTAAACCTCTGTATTAATATAGATACCCAAAGGCTGACTAGGTGTTCAGTAAGCTCCCCTACCAGGAAATCCAGCAGCCTACTTATCTATTTTCTTCTTTCTTCTCTAGTTCCCTTTTTCCCTCAACTTAGCCTGGTTAAGGATCTGCCTCGGTGGAGCTACTGGTGCACTACCGCATTTATCCACTAGGTGGCGCCCTCCACACATTATCCTCAATTTCTTACATTTTGTTGTTTCTCATCTCTGTAATTTTTTATACAAGCTCTACCTTCCCTTTACTTTTCTATCAATACTTGACTTTAAACATTGTAGCTCACTCCATTCTGCTAAATCCCCATGTCCCCAGTACTTACCTTTCAGCGCTTCAACAGTCCACTGATAGGTTTCCTGCTCTCATACAGCCTTCCTGGCTCTGTCCGCTCTGTTCGCCCTATGGGCTCACTCCGCTCCCCTACCCTGCCCCTAAATCTCACCCGCCCCCAGTACATCTAAATTTATCTCCCCTATCTCTCCCTCCCCTCTCTTCCAACCAATCCAATCTCTCCTAAACCCTCCCTGTCCTCTCTGTAACCACTCCCCCTACAATCTTCTCTGTAATCACTCCCCCTAACATTTTTACAAACTCACCTTCACCTCTATTTACTTTCCTACCACTACCATCATGCTATCCCTTCCTCTCAAAATCCTTCAGCTGTCTTCCTTCCTTCTCCTTCTAACCTCCCTATAAAACATCACTTCCTATACTCATATCCACTTACTCCCTCCTCCTCTTATTCCCCAACACCACCCTGTCTCTCACTACCACAACATATCCACTTCATTAATTCCTTCCTTCCCATTACTCTTCATGAAAATTAAGCTTTTTCTTACGTCAGATGCAAACCTTAAATGTAAACCACATTTTTACCAGCCACCTCCATCTACAAATAAAACTAAAAAGAACCTTCCCCTTCCCACAATCATTCACTTAGCTGGAGACATTCACCCCAACCCAGGTCCTACCTTTCATCCCACAAACCCCCCTAACAACTACAAGAAATCCTCTAACAAACAACTCAAATTCCTTACCATCAATGCCCAAAGCTTAAACAATAAACTATCCCTCTTCCATGCCTGGCTCAACCATAACTCCCCTGATATAGCAGCTATCACTGAAACCTGGCTAAAACCTCACATGAATGACTCTGAGTTCCTACCCCCAGGATTCCACTCTCTACGATGCGACCGACCTAATAAAAGAGGCGGTGGTGTTGCTCTAATCTACTCCAACCTCTTGTCCATTATTCCCTACCCAAACCCTATCCCATCGTTTAATAACACTGAACTAGTAATTGGCCTACTAAAATTGAACAACCATAAAATTATCTGCATCATCTGTCTCTATATTCCTCCAGGCAACAATACTAATACTCTAAAAGACATCCTATCCTGGACTTCCTCTAATATTAATCTAGAAACCTTCATTTTAGGTGATGTAAACATCGATTGGAGTAAAATCTCAAACCCAAATCCCTCAATAACCATCAACCTATTTAATTTCTCCCAACTCATTATCTCCACTACCAGACCAAACAAAGCAAATCCTCCTAGCTCCATACTTGATTGGATTCTCGTATCTCATCCAAACAAAATAATAAAATCTGACACCTCACCAGACCCTCTAGGAGACCACCTCCCTGCTTATGCCATACGAGCTACTCCCCCCCCCCCACTCCCACCACTACATTCACACTCGAAACCTCTCTAACTTTAACCCTACCACCTTCTCTGACTCACTTAAACTTATCAACTGGAACCCTTTAAGACTACTACCACTAGATGAAGCTGTCCACTATTTCAATTCAACATTTTTAACAGTCCTTAACTCTCTAGCCCCTCCTAGAACTATTAGACTTAAGGCAAAAGCCTCCCCTTGGCTCACCAAAGATACAAAAAAGCTAATGCTCCTAAGAGATAAAACCTGGAAAACCTACCATAAACTCAAACAACCCGAAACACTCCTTAAGTACAAGCAATTAAGAAACCTCACCAAGAAACAAATCATTAAAGTTAAAAAATCTTACTACTTCCAACTTCAAGAAAACCATGCTAGAAACCCCAAACAATTCTGGAATTCCATCAATTCACTCCTCAGACCTGGCACTAAAAACAACCCTTGTCCAGACACCAGCAAAACCAACCTCAAAATAGCCTCACTATTTAATTCCTTCTTCACCTCTTCCATTGCTGAACTGACTAAAACATTCCGTAACAATCACCTATCTCCTGCCACTATTCTATCTTCCTCAAACTGTTCTTACCCACCCGCTTTCAAACTAAAACCAGTATCTACTGACCAAATAAAGAAACTCCTTCATAAACTAAAGCCCTGCTCCAATGCCCCTGATAACATTCCATCTGCCTTCCTAAAAATTGCTTCTGACTCTATTGCTCTTCCCATCAGCATCATAATCAATAGGTCTTTACTTGAATCCTACGTACCCAAACTATGGCATACCGCTTTCATCCTACCTCTCCACAAAGGTGGCAAAAACTGTACAGTCACAAATTTCTGCCCTATTACCATTCTCTCCCCTATATCCAAAATCCTAGAAAAATGTATCCATTTACAACTTCTGCCATTCCTCACCCAACACCAGCTTCTCTCTCCTACCCAACACGGCTTCCACCCAGGACACAGTACTAACACTGCCCTTCTCCCCTTTTTGCACTCAGTCAACTCTGCTCGTGGTTCTGGTAACATAGTATCTACTGTCCTTCTAGATCTATCAAAAGCTTTCGATACCATCTCTCACACACACCTCCTAAGTCACCTATCAAATCTCAACCGTAGCTCAGAATCCCTTTCCTGATTTTCCAGCTACCTTTCTAACAGATCCCAAGCAGTAAAATGGGGCCAAGCAACCTCTACTTTTCTTCCTACCCCTACTGGAGTACCTCAAGGTTCTATACTCGGCCCACTACTATTCAATATCTTCATAAATTACTTCCATAAGGCCATCCCCAACACAACTATTGTACAATATGCGGATGATTCAACATTAATCTGCTCCACCCCAAACCTAACAGACCTCCAAGCCCTAACCCAAAGTGCCTTCTCAACCACTGAAAACTGGATGCTACAAAATTACCTCTCCCTAAATGCCAGTAAAACTAAGATTCTCCTTTTCTCTCCCTCTAGATCCTCCTCTCTTGACAAAAAGTCATTCCAAATCTCCAGCCTCAATAACTCCCCTATCGAAATCGTACCCTCCTCCAAACTTCTTGGTGTCACAATCGACGATCAACTAAAATTTAATTCCCATATCCAACTGAACATCAAAAAAACACAATAAAACTAGGTCTACTTTATAGAAACAACCACTTCCTCTCCCCTCACTCCAGAGCAACCCTTGCCTCTACCTTCCTCCTTCCTACCCTCCTATACGGTGCCCCCCTGCTCACTAATCTTTTATCCTCTCTTGTCACCAAACTAGAGCTATGCTACAACAAAGTCGCTAGATTTGCCACTAATGCCAGATCCTCTTCTCATCACTGCTCCTCCCTTCACTCCCTAAACTGGCTTGAACTTCCCAATCAACTCAACCTCATCCAACTCACCACAGCCTTCAAACTACTCCTACACCCCTCTAAATTCCCTGCCCTTTCTAATATTCTGCACCCTTATACCCCCCCTCAGACCACTTAGATCTTCTCAACACAACCTGATCACAGTTCAAAAACCCCAGCATCCTGCTGGCCAGCTTCTCTTATCCTTTACACTTGCTAAAAAATGTAATGCCCTGCCCTTGTCACTTAGGACATGTTCCAACCTAAATAACTTCAAAACTCAGCTTCACTCCTATCTCTATCATAACAGAATCTGCAACTGCACTCTTCAGCCTACAAATCCTAAACTTTCTACTCCATTTGCCCCTGACTGACCTCCTCCTATTCTTCTTCCTATTCCCTTCTAAATGTATTACACCTAGTGAACTACATAGTAAAACAATATTATACCATGACCCCCCATTAATATTCCAAAACGTGCACGCTGATTGGCCAGCGTGCATGTTGTAAATCAACTTATACTAATGGAAAAAGGTCCAGTCGCCCGGACTTTTTCCATTAGTATAAGTCTCTTTTAAAACCCTGTCTCGCTATGTTAAAAGAGTTTAACATAGCGAGACAGGTTTAAAAAAAGCAACTGAGATCTTCGTTGCTTTTTTTAAAGCTGTCTCGCTATGTTAAACTCCTTTAACATAGTGACACAGTGTGTAAAAAGCAAAGGAGATCTTGCTTTCTCCGTTGCTTTTTTTTAAAACCTGTCTTGCTATGTTAAATGGGTTTAACATAGCGAGACAGCTTTAAAATAAGCAACGGATCTCCGTTGCTTATTTTAAAGCTGTCTCGCTATGTTTAACCCAATTAACATAACGAGACAGGTTTAAAAACAACGGAGAAAGCAAGATCTCTGTTGCTGTTCGCTATGTTAAATGGGTTTAACATAGCGAGACAGCTTTAAAATAAGCAACGGATCTCCGTTGCTTATTTTAAAGCTGTCTCGCTATGTTAAACCCATTTAACATAGCGAAACAGCAAAAAGCAACTGAGATCTTGCTTTCTCCGTTGCTTTTGGCCACAGCTCTGATGTACTGTGTAGGCATGCGCAGTACATCAGAACTGCAGCGGATACCAGACAGCTGCGGAAGGGCAGCAAAGAGGCATTATACAATGCCATTATTTAAGGAAAGTTATTATTTCTTTTCTTAAATAATGGCATAGTATAATAGCAATAACCCACTTCTGGATGTGGGTAATGCGGGATTTACCCACGGTTGTCTTTGTTTGGTCCCGAGGGCTTTGCCCTCGGGACCAAACCACGTCAACCATGGGTAAATCCCGCATTACCCACACCCAGGCATGGGTTATTGCTATATTCATCATGGGTTGCCTTTCTCACTAAACAAAACTGACACTACCTGATATTTGTAATTCAGACTGCCTATGACTATGAATGTTCTTTGTAATTATTTTTGTAATTCAGAGTGCCTATGACTTTGCATGTTTATTAATATTCCCTGTGTAACTACCTTATATTTGTAATTCTGAGTGCCTATGACTTTGCATGTACATTGAAATTATTTTTATATTTCACAGTTCCTAAAACTTTGCATGTACTTTGATATTACCTTTGTAATCAAAATATTTGAACTGTAATAATTCCTTGTTTTGGTGCTTTTCTCCCCGGGCCTCCACTGAAAATTGGCTACCAACGCCCAGTGGACCTCCCCGGTAATCAAACTGAAATAAATAAATAAATAAATAAATAAATAAATAAATAAATATTGTAGGGTACCATTGGAAATATGTCAACAGAAGAAGTCCTTAAGAAGTCCAAACATGGCTGACTATAACCTGGGTCTAACACTGGTTGTTGTTGTATGCATTGTTAAGAATGTTCCAAATCAGTAAAGTTAGTCTCAGTGAATGTAAAATGTTCAGACACTGTTTGCCGAAAATAACTTCACCAACAGTGGAGTTTGCCTCTTTCTCCACTGTTGTATGACCTTGGATTTGATATATATATATATATATATATATATATATATATATATAGATATATATATATATATATATATATATATATATATATATATATATATATATATATATATATATATATATATACACACATTTGCAGGGGTCCCTCCACATGGGAAGGGTGCATGGAGAGCTTGTGTCCTTCTAAAAATGTAGTCCTATGTTCAATTAAGGTAGTTTCAGCAAGACATTTTTGAAATTTTTACTATTGTTGAAACTGCCTTTGGTGAGTTGACATGATTCTGCATTCTCTAACATGGCCTGTGGGTTTCCTACTGGTGTTACTAGTTGTGGATCTGGAGCTTATTTAATATTGCCAATAATACTGCTCTGTAGAAAAGCATCCTGCACAAACCCTGAAATAAGTCATACATGTGCCAGATGTGGAAGTTATGGGCACTGCTTGGGTGGCCTACTCATACATTATATATTATAACTTGAGATTTGCAGAATATATGTTATACCTTGTGGTTTGTAAACCATCCTGCAGTTAATGGAGTGGAATGCATTACAGTTCATATAATGTTATCCTTCTTCACCACGTGGACCCTTATTGCAATATGGGTACAGTGAATGACTCCAGTTACTTCAGTGAAATAGACTATGTTATAAAATGTCCATATGGTGTTGCTTTTCTCCTCTGTAGTACATGATAACAACATATGCTCTACGTGGCATAGAACAACTGGTAGAGTATGCTTGAGACAAATGCCTGGAATACATTCATCAGATCTGCTGTTGTTCACTGGAAGAGTGGTATAGCCAAGATTCTCAAAGCTACTCATTTCTTGTTGACCACAAGGATGAGTCCATTATACATCCCATAACCCTGTATATGAAGGAACACATTTCAGTTATCACCTGTAGGGTGTGTCTATGTACATAGTAGCAGCCCAGTATTTCTGTGTCATTGAGGCCATTGTATATTATTCACAGGTGGCACTGCAGATGATGGCTATTGGGTGAGAGAACAGTCACTTGCATATGCATATGTACTAAAGGAGCAGTCTCCCCTTACAAAGTTTTATTGGTTTCTTATTAGTTTCAAGTTTTTTTTTAGTTTCTTTCCTATGAAATTTTATTGCAGTCAGTAACTCTGGTGGCTGTGTCTTGCCATGACAAATTTATACATTTCAAAATCATGCCACCATATTGCTTACCTTCAATGGCATACACCATTACCTTCCTTTTTAATACTGTTGCTCATTTCTATGTCACTCTATGGTAATTTACATAACATGCTGCCCAGGGTATTTTGTGGTCTAGTACAACTACACTACTTAGGTCTCTGAATAATGTTATTTCTTGATTGTTTCAATGCTGTGTATTTGCATACTTGGCTTCATCGCTAAAAAGGGTTCTTAGACCATTCCACTCATCCTGTTAATAAATGTTAAAAAATAAATAAACAATTAATAACATTTATTTTACATCCTTACCTTTCACCATTATACTACCTCTTGCAATACATATCCCAGACCTGCTTCAAATCATTTAAATTTTTTATTGTTTTTTTTTATAATCTACATTATACTATGTCATTTGGTGAAAGTTTTCCAAAAACAATCTTTTGCCCTTACTTTCATAAAAAAAATCCTATCCAAATTTCCTCAGCTTTTAAACGTTGTTTCATCTTTTCCTGTAATACCTCCAAAACACTTGCCTTTTTTCTTCTTGCATATCTATATCCAAGCATATCCTTCTATCGTCTACAGTTAAACTCTTATATTTATCACTTAATTGAATTAATCCAGCATTACCTCTTTCTCTCTCTCTCTCTAACATTCTACTTTACCTCTATTTTTCTCATCATACATTTCATTTACATATTCTACAATACTTTGCCTTTTTCCTTGTTGACTGCTTCCATTTCTAACGTCTCTGCTCCTTCCTTCACTTATTTCTCTTTCTTCACCCATCGCACTGCTCCCTTAAAGTGTACAACTTCTTCTTTCTTTCTTTTTCTTTTAAGGCATACCTTTTTGTTATTAATAGGTCTCTTGCCTAAATTCCTGTTTAGTGCATAATTATCTTTCTCTCTGTTTAAATAATTAAAATATAATCTGTCTGTTGCTGCTCTTTTATAGTTTACTATTATCTCCATATAAATTTCTTTTTTAGTTCTGTGCCTTTCCCTCTTTGTATTTAAATGCATTGTTTAATACTTCTTTATAAGGTGCCACGGTTCCATCTGACCATTATAGAAAGACTCATACTTATTATTGCATTATATAAATCCCATTCTTTCTGTCAACATTGCATTTAAAAGTTTCTGATATGCCCATGCACCTTTTAATTCCTTAACCTTTCTCAACAGTTGGATTATTCTGCCCAGATTCTGACCATATTCCCAATATGAACAGATAGGAAACAGCTTTATTTCTAGCTCATTAACTTAAAGTAGTTCCTCTGAAAACATAATAAAAATGTGATTCTGTATGGAAATCTCCACTAATCTTATAGGTATACCTCTTTTTACAATACCTAACATAATAATCCATTATTTTTCTACATTTTCACATTCCCCGTTCATTTTTTCTTGCTTTTCCACAGTGCACAGTTAAAATTCCAAATTGTTATATTCATGTTTGGCACAACATTTTTTTCCATCTCATAAAATATCTTTTTTTCTTCTTCTTTTGAATCCTGTGTATACATATAAATCCTCTATTGTTAACCACCATTTTTCTGTCATGACAATTAATTACCACATCTTTGTGGAATTGCTAATGTGTCCATTCCCTTTGTTTCAGCATTATTAAATCAGAAGTTCCATGGCATTTTTCCTATCTGTGTTCTAAAACACATCTCTCCTCTCGAAATTTTGAAACCATGAACTTTGTTCTATATTCAGGAATCTCTCATTTAATTAAAAAATCTTGCTTCATATCTGTAGACCATTTATATGCTGAAACACCGTACTTGTCTATTCTTTATACTTTTTACATGAGTAGATAGACTAAAAAACAGAATTTGCCTTTTTTGTATTGTTTCTACTCATTCATCTTTCTTTTTCTATACCTTTTTTGCCCCAGTAGTTTTTCTTTTTGGTCACCCTACTCTTCATAATCTGCATTTTTTTTATTTTATTTTCCCCTGCAAATACTTCATAATACCTCATACCTCTTTTTGTTGCAACAACATCCATATTAATTCTGTTTCTTTATCATCCTCAATATCATTTTTCTCAGTTTCTGTTTACTCATGCTCTGGAAAAAAAGAAAACATATTCCCAGTCGTCTGACATTTCATTTTCTGTAACAATCTGCAATTAATTTTTCTCATTTCTTTAACTATTATGTTTTCCTCCAAGTACTAACAATCAAACCAAAATGTCTCTCATTCATGTATTTTGTACATTTTAAATTACAGTTTAAACAGTCTGCCACCTCTTTCCCCACACTGATTATATTTTATTTTATTATACTTTTACCTCCACAAAATATATTACATTTTCAGCTATGCAGTTTATCTTACTGTCCCTGTTTTCATATTCTTCCTAATTACCCAAGCTACATGCTAAAATATAAGTAAGTACTAGGCTAACTGACCTTGAGGACTATTTTAAGCTTAGCCAACTCCCTTAGTGAGAATCAAACCCTGTACTTCTTGTTTGTGAAGTAAACATATTAGCCATTATGCCAACCCCCAACAGTAAAAGTAAATTTCTCTACCCAGCCTTGAACTACTGCCTTTCTTATGCAACAGGAAGAGCCAGCATGCTATTAAGCACCTGCTCTTTAAAATCTGTCCTTTGTATCTGTGAGGTGAAGGTCTTAACTATTATGCCAACCACCACCCCCCTTCGTTCAAGAGACCATTAAGGAGCTCAGCCCAAATTCCCAAAGCACTGCCTGGTTAAGTGATTTGTTCAAGGTAGGCAAGTAAAAGTGGAAATATCCAAACCCTGTAACTGACTCAAGAAGCACTTCATTAACTAGTTAGAGCTTTAGTCTTTTGTGCTGACTGCAAAACTGTTTTTTTTTTTGGATTTTGAAGTTAGTGTTACCCATAGTACCCTCACCCTTGTCAATAAATTTCTCTCATACTTATTTCCTGTAAATGTCTCAATACCTGAATACAATTGAAAAACTCTTTAATTTCACCTTTACTCACTTCATCAGTTCTGAAATGAATGCTGACTGTTTTCTTATCTTGCACATCTGAGCTAAGAAACACATACAACTTTTCAACAAATGGAAGCATTCAACAGTCACATCGCATTTTAATGTGCCCAGGTAAATTAATGATCATATTTCAGGAGTCTTAGAACCTAATGAGTGACATTTTTTGCAAAGTGCCCATTTGTGCAAGTATCCTTTATATATTTTTTCTTTTGATGGATATTTTGTACTTCCTAAATACTGTTGCCCTCATTTTCTCTTACAGCTGCTACTGCAGTTTAAATCCTCTGATCAGGGTGACTGTTGGTAACATATTCTCTATAAGTTTCTGGGAGTATCACACTCTCTGTTTCTCCTGTTCACACTTTCTTCTTCTCATCCAGTAGAAGGCACCTTACCAGAAACAGTTTTGTGCTACTCAGTTCTTTCCAGCACAGAAACAAACCTTCCATAACATTTGCCAGTATATAGTGTTATCATCTTTCATCATTGCCTGTAACAATGCAATAACCACTCCAACATCACAAATAAAACTACTAGGTGTTACAACTGATAATAATCAAGATTTGACCTACATATGGCACAAACAATTAAATAAGTTCATAAAAAGATGAGTAGTTTATATAGAAAGACAAAGTATCTAATACTTCTAAGGTAGCCATTGCAAGAACCCAGCTCCTATCAACTCTCCTATACGCCTCCCCAGTTCTCATCAACCTTAAAAAGACAGGCTTAAAGAAACTAGAAACTTGCTATAATAAAATAGTTAAATTTGCCAGTGACTGTCCAAATTATACCCACCATTGTGACATCCTAAAAAAGCTGTCTTGGCTAAAACTACCACAACTATTATCCTACAATCAACTAATCATGGCACACAAACTATTTTACCAGTCCAACAAAACTCCTGCTTTATTACACATTCTTCAGCTACTTACTATCAACCAAACCTATGATCATCAAATATTTCACTACTACATGTATCCAAGTCCTACAATAAGGCAGGTGACTCCCTATTTTCCAACCAAGTAGCCAAAAAAGGAACTCACTTCCTCATTCCATTAGAACCATTATCAATACCAAGCAGTTTAAAACTACTCTCAAAAGCTTTCTTACTGATTCTTGGCTTCGCACCTGCTCTAGTCCAGGCTAAGTGACTTTGAATGCTGATCCTTCTCTCTTTACAACTTTTAAATCTTTGCTATTTTTGTTCATGCATATTTTTCCTGCTTGCTATTATTCGCCTAAAGTTCTCTTTTTAGTTGACATGATAGCCTGATACACTGCTTACATTCTACCATTGGTACTATCTCTGTTTCTTACATTGTAAAATAGAACTATTCATTGTTCATATTGTATATAAATCAGCAGTAACTACAACATATGTACTGTATGTATTGTCATATTTGGGATTCTAATTTATTACATCATGTATTGTTTTTTTTTTATTACATGTGAGCTTTACTCCTCGGGGCTCTGTTGAAAACGGGTATTTATCCCAGTTGGACTTTTCCAGTAAACAAATGTTAAATAAATAAAATAAATAATTAAAATAAATCTGAAGGATCCTCTTCTTTTATAGTTTCATAGTAGAGTACTAGGCTATCTGCCCTGGGGCATTTGTAAGCCTAGCCATAGTGATGTGGCTTTTGCCACCCCATGAAATGGTACAAAAATGCACAGAATAAATCTAGAATACTGTGCCTCTGTCTAGTAGTGACACAGTGAAGGTCCCTTTATAGAATAGAATTAGTTTACTGTGCCCCTGTCTAGCAGTGACACAGATGTGACCCCTGGGGTAAACTTACGATCTCCCATCCACTCATCAAGATTTCTCTTGAAGAGAGTCAGTGAGGGGCTCTGCCTAATACGAACTGGGATCCTGTTCCAAAGCATGGGAAGCCTCTGGGTTATGAATCTATCCCTCCAGCATGTCCTATTCATACTTGTGCCGAGGTTTAAGTCTTTAGCTCTCGTGGTCCTGATGGATTTGGATTTTTTGAGGTGGAGCATGTCCATCAGATCCTGATTGGACATGGCCTTGTACGTTAGGCAGAGATCACCTCTGAGCAGGCGGTATGCTACTGAATAGAGCTGAAGTTTCTTTAGTCTGGCAGAATAAGACATATGTTGGAGACCCTTGATCCTTTTGGTGAGGTACTTTTGTGGTCTCTCCAGCTGTTGCAAGTGCCGGGTGAGGTACATACCAAATGGGGCATTGTACTCAATCATGGGTCTGATGAGGGAGGAATATAGTGGTACAATGACATCCTTGGATCTGGATGTGAAACCCTTCATGATGAGTTGTGCAAGGTAGAATGTTTTTCTAACCACTTTGGCAACGTGGGTGTCAAATGAGAGGTCGCTGTCTACTTGGGTCCCTAGGTCTCTGATTACTTTTTCCGTACTCAGTGGGTTGCTGTCTATGTGATAATTTGTGGGTACTTTGTTTTTTCCAAAAGGGATGACTATACATTTTTTGGCATTTAGTTTAAGGCCGTGACTAAGGCACCAGTTGTCCGTTTCAGTGAGGCCTTTTTGTAGGATGTGTGTATCTGCTGGTGTATCGACTATGGCACCTAGTTTGCAGTCATCTGCGAACTTTGTCAGCCACAGCCCTCCCATGTTTGCTTTAACATCTGAGAAATAAATGCCGAACAAGAGGGGTCCCAGGACAGATCCCTGTAGGACACCACTTGTGACTGGCTTTGAGTCTGACATTGCTCCAGCGATTTTAACTTTATGGGTTCTGTCCTTTAGCCAGTTTGCAACCCATCTAGTGACATAAGGGTTTACTTTTAAGCTATTTAGCTTATCTATGATGCCTGAGTGGGTTATTGTGTCGAAGGCCTTAGCCAAGTCCAGGTATGCTGTATGGACTGCTTTGCCTTCATCAATGGCTCTAGTGACTATTTCAAAAAGTCAACCAGGTTTAAAAGGCAGGATCTGCCCTTTACAAAGCCGAACTGGGTGGGGTCAAGCATCTGTAGGTCCCCTATGTCTCCGTTTATGAGTTCCATAATGATTCTTTCCATAGCTTTGCAGGCCAGGCTAGTCAAGCTTATGGGGCGGTAGTTTCCAGGGTCTGTAGAGGCACCCCCCTTGTGGAGATGGACCACTGTTGCTGTACGCCAGTGTTCAGGTACATATCCCGAACTAAGGCTAAGGTTAAATAGCATTTTTATGTGTGGGTTTAGCTCCTCTTGGAGTTCACGTAACACGCACCCCGGGATACCGTCAGGTCCCATTGATGCTGTGTTTTTTGCTTTGTTTAGGGCTGTTCTCACTTGGACACCTGAGATGACAGGGAGATTACATTCAGCTGGGATAAGTACTTCTTCTTCTGGGGGTGAAAGAGGCGAGAAATTTGCACTGAACCTGTCAGCCAGAATGTTAGCAATATCTGTGGGTTCAGTGTATTTTTTGTTGTTGTGAACCAACTCTGAGCATATCTGAGGGTTTCCACCCAGGTTTCTAACATAGCTGAAGAAGGCTTTGTGGTTATCTTTAGTGTCCTTAGCGATTTTTCTCTCAAAGTTTGCCTTGGATGTTTTTATGAGAGAACGTAGTTTTCTGCTAATGTTGATCAGAGATGTCTTCCCTTCATGGGATTTCACTCTGACATGCAGTAGCTTCCTTCTTTTGTTATACAATTTGTTTATGGCTGAGGTCCACCAGACAGGACGCTTACATTTGGTGGAGAGGGACTTGGATTTGTTTGGGATTGCATGATCCATGCATTCTTGGAGATGTCCATAGAAAGCATTTGTGAAGGATTCGGCATTGTGGGATGTGGTATCCTCTGGCACAGTGGGCTTAAAAGATACCATCTCAGTCTTAAGAAGAGTGAAGTCGGCTTTTGAGAAGTTTTTCACTGTGGTCTTTTGTGCTGGGGGTGGAGGTGGGATATGTATATCCAGGGTGATTAGTTTGTGGTCAGATCTCACTAGTGAGGGGTATACTTCCGGTGTGGAGCATTTTGTCCCCATGTTTGTGATGATCAGGTCTAGTATATTATCTCCCCTAGTGGGAGAGGTGACTAGTTGTTCCAGTGCATTTGAATTTATGAATTCCAGGAACCTTTGGGCTAGGGTATTAGGGCTAGAATAATGTACCCAATCTATGTTTGGGTAGTTGAAGTCTCCCAGTATGATGGCATTTTGTGATACATTCATATCCTCCAATGTCTTCAGGAAGGCTGAGTGGGGTTCTTGAGATTGGGAGGGTGGTCTGTAACATGCTACCAGTTGCATAGCAGTTTTGCCTATGGTTAGCTGCACCTGTATGGTCTCTGATGCTTCATGTGTTGCTACTAACCTGGAGGTGTGGGTGTCCTTTATGAATATGGACACTCCCCCTCCCTTTGTGGTTCAGCCCGGGTTTTGGGGCCGAAAAGCATGATATGAGGTATAGCCTGGTAGTGCTGGGGTGCTCTCAGGAGCCTTGAGCCAGGTTTCAGTTACTGCACAGACATCGATGTTCTCCATGCTGGGGAGTGCATCAAGTGCCTGCATCTTGAGATTTAGACTTCTGGCATTGAGCAGCATTACCCTTAGTTTTTTTCCATTTTTGTTTTCTAAGGAGGTGGGTTTGTCTTTTGAGCCTTGCCTAAAAAAGGCACTATGGGGGTGGCAAGAGCCTTAGCCAATATCCGGAAGCCCAGTGGTGACAGGTGTAAGCCATCCCTTGCGAAGCAGCATGGCTTGTCCAACATATCATCCCAGGCAGACAGACATTGGATCCCCTTAGAATGACACCAGTACTTGAGCCAATTGTTAAAGCTGATCATCTTGTCTTTGTATTGTGGTATTATTCTTGGTGAGGGCAAGATGCTGCTCAGGGTCAGGGTCATACCAGCCTGGGCTACATAATCGGAGAGCTCCTCTATGTCTCTTTTCATGTAGTCCAGGGAGGTACGTCTCCTCAGGTCATTCACACCAGCATGGACAATGACGGAGTCATATTTGTACTTGCTTTGGAGTGACCTGAGTGCGTGTGTTATGTGGCGGATCCTAGCTCCCGATAGACAGCTCACAGTCACCTTCTCCTTGTTCAGCCTGGTCAGTGGGACATCAGTGTGTCTGACTATGGAGTCACCTATTACTAGTGTATCAGGCAAGGTGTTTGGCCTTAAGGGCTGCGATTGGTTGACACACTGATTTATTGAAGTATGTGTTGCATGTGTTTTGTTTTGAGGTGGTGGATTTTTGGATGTCTGCTTTGGGAGCCTCTGTTGTTTTGGTAAGTTTTTTATTAGACCCTCTGAGTATGTCTTTGTGTTTTTATGTGTTTGGTTTGCAGTTGTGGTAGGTCTATGTGGGACTGGGATTGTTGTGTGTGTGGTTGCCATCTCCTCCTGTCTGGTCATGCCAGTCCTGAGTTGAGAGAGTTCAGCCTCCAGTTTGGCTATATAGTTGCATCTCTCACATGTATTTGTGTTTGTTGGGAGGAGGAGAGGGTTGTCTGTGTACATGAGACAATTGTAGCATTGTCTCAAGATGCCCAGATTGACCAGCTGAACTGGAGACGACGCCAGTAATCTACCACTTGACATGCTAGAACAGCATAAGGGAGTGGTATACCTTTAAGGGAAGTGGGTATTCACAGGGGTGGTAAGTAGATGTAGTGCTTTACTTAGTACGAGAGTGCTTACTTAGTAGAGAAGTATTGAGAACAAGTGCTACGCTTATAATACAGTGAGTACTCTGGTTATACTAAGAGTAGAGCTTCCTTAAGGGAAAATTTGAAGAACAGACTTGGCGGAGCCAGAAAAAGTTTAACCCTGTTTAACCGGTGCTGCGCTATACGCACAACCGCGCAAAGCCATGCAAACACGGATTTTAAACAGTGAACTACAAAAGAGCTGGAAATGGTCCCAAACAACCAATTACTACAGCTTCTTGTGCTGAGGTCACTTCCCCCAAGGACAGGTAGGCTGCTCAAGGCTCCCCACTCCCACTGGTGAGCAAGGAAACTTCCTTCTATCCAAGTAAGGTAATGGACAACACAGGATCTATACCACAGCCCAGAATACAGCAATGCCTGTAAACTGGTCTAAACTAGTCGAGGAAGGCGGGAAATCAAGGATTATTTTTTTGTTTTTTTGTTTTTTGGTAGAAACACACAGAAAATGCAGAAACAGTGATAAATTAGTTACACAGGCTCGCACACTTTAGTGGGCAGCCTCCACAGTTAAATTAAACAAACAAACAAGCAACCTTTTGATCAAATTCGACTAAAATGTAACTTTAAGTGCAGATTTTAAAATAATGCAGCAATCAGTTAAAAAACAGTTCAGGCTAGTTCAAGGTAAGCTACAGAAGCTATTTCAAGTGTAAAAAAAGCAAAGATACTTAAATCCAGAAGGTAGTCGCTTTTCTGAGTTCCCTGCTGCTAGGACCACTCTGTAAACCCACGTGGAGCTTGTCTGAGCAGTATAGCCAGAAAAAAATGCCCAGAGGCGGATTTTAAACAGTGAACTACAAAAGAGCTGGAAATGGTCCCAAACAACCAATTACTACAGATTCTTGTGCTGAGGTCACTTCCCCCAAGGACAGGTAGGCTGCTCAAGGCTCCCCACTCCCAATGGTGAGCAAAGAAACTTCCTTCTATCCAAGTAAGGTAATGGACAACACAGGAACTACACCACAGCCCAGAATACAGCAATGCCTGTAAACTGGTCTAAACTAGTCGAGGAAGGCGGGAAAACAAGGATTATTTTCTTGTTTTTTTGTTTTTTTGGTAGAAACACACAGAAAATGCAGAAACAGTGATAAATTAGTTACACAGACTAGCACACTTTAGTGGGCAGCCTCCACAGTTAAATTAAAGGTAATGAAGGCAATCTCAGTAGTGTTATTCAAATCACCTTCATGCAATTCAGTAAGTACCATCCTGGCATTCGCCTGCATACTGTCATCAGATAGGATTGCTTCATTACTTTCCTGCTTCTTCTCCTTCTCTCCCGTCTTAGTCATCCTCCCTTGTAGCAGCAACAATTCATCATCATATAGCAAAAGAATAGGCATATTTTCCCAGTACCTTGGCTAAATGTCCCCTAGTCAGTATGAATACCACCTCAGATTTCCTCTGAAAAGAGGCCATAGCCATAATAAGTAAGACTAACCTGATCAGCAAAGTATAAGTTGTTCTTTTTCTTTTGGCTTTTCCCAATTAGGGGTCGCCACAGTGGAACTCTGGTCCACTAATGATTGGCAGTTGATTTTTACGGTGCCGAGCTGCCAGCTCGATGCCCAACCTTCAACGAAGGCATGCCCATTTACGCATGTCTTTCGAACTCCACTCGACCGCGGGGAGGACATGCAGACTCCACATAGAAGGAGCTCCAGCTGAGAATCGAATGGGAAAACCTCTTGCTCAACAAAGTATAAGTAAAAACAAAAATAATAAATGCTTGTTTGTGAGTCAGCTGTTTACCTTTGCTCTTAAATTCCTGTCATATTGTATGCATATATAATGCATACATTAGTTAATAATGTCAGCATCAAAAGAGTCTGTAAATTAAATAAACAACTAATATAACATTTTTGTTTTATTCATGTAAATAATAAATCCATGCATGTTGGATACTGTATTAAGAGTATAATAATAAATCAGACACTGATTATATTGTCCTGACTGCAATAATTGCTTGCTACTTGCTGATTGCAAGATATTACATATATTTGAACATTTTTCTTCTTCATTTTTGATGTAACAAAATAGTCTAGATATGGGCCAGCACACATAGCTAGTTGTGAAATATTCAAATAAAAGATAAATGAAGAAACTTAAGTACAGTTATGTCTATCAGCATTTGCATAAATATAAAGGTTATTGTCTGTGTATTTAAGATTTATTTTAATTTTATTTGCACTGCTTACAAAAGAATTGTTTCCTCTACTGTTTATACAATGAGTTCTTTAAACACGTAAATGCCATATGTAGGGTTATATAACAGCACTAACATGGCAAAATATAAAAATTAATTAGAATAAAGACAAAAAGTTATTTCTAATGACTTTAGAAAAGAATATGTCACAAATACTTTCTTAAAAAAAAGATGAAAGACACTTGCAGCAGTCCCGTAGTAACCCACCAATGGAATCTGTCTATCTGTAATGAAGGCACTAATACAAGCAAGCTGAGGTAGGCACAGCACTATATATTAATGGCAGGTAGATGAGTGCCAGCTAAGATGTAAAACTAATGAGCATGCTTAAAATAGGTATGCCAGTGAAGGATTTGCACATCTTAATCCATTCCATAGTAGACCTGACGTGCCTGTGCAAACACATTTCCAGTATTTACAGAGCCCTTTCCTAGCCAAAATAAAGATAAGAAGTGCAGTGTAATGCAGTTTACTAATAAGAATACTGCAGTGGGTCATGCATGATATTTGTGTACTCCATTATTTTGCTTTGACACATTGAGGTTGGCCAAGTAACATTTGCAGTGCTTAGATACAAATGCATGTATAACGTGCCTACAGCCATAGCATGAACGCAAGCAGTGTGCATGTAGTACCTTCCTAATGACTAATAGGTAACCTAATTCAAGTAAAGCTTAAAAACTGACATGCTGCTTCGTTAAGCATCAGTAGAGACTGATCCTTTGCCACAAAAGCTAGACTAAAAAGTCTTTGATTCAATTGCTTGAGTCAGGTATGATACATACAAATCCTGTTTTATAACAACATATGTTTTACTCCATAATTCAACAAATTGACAGCCTGTGAAATAAGTCACCATTGCAGGTCAAGTAAAGTGCTACTTTGTCTACCTGTGAGGCTACTCTTGAGGACTGGATATATAGACAAAAATTTAGACAGGAATAATCATGCATGATGCTGTCTAAACAGGGAGGTGACCACTAGTATGTACCTGTAAAGGATACTAGAACCTTTTAAGTGTGTCTGCTTATTAAACATGCTTATAGCTAGGCCTCTTAAAGTTCCTGGGATCACTTGCCTAGTATTGTTCCTGTCTTCCTTTTGCAGTACTCAACAAGAGTGTGGCAAGAATTACTTTAGATTTTCTCAAAACATAGTAAAGGTACTTTAGTGCACACATTTACACAAAGCTAGGCCACATTGAATAGAGGCCTGAGATGCAGGCTTCATTCTTTCACCATCTTGCTTTTACTTGCATCATCATCAAGATTCAAGTATCAGCACCATTTCTTTTGTCATATTTTTCACTTTTTTATACAAATTGGAGAAAACTAATCTCTCTGTAAGTCTGTTTTCTCCAGACCAGCTCATAGTAATCATTTAACAGAGTGATAATTTCCATATTTTCCTCCTTCTTTCTTACTTACTAAATAAAATCAAATGTTCCTGGTGGTCTACAACAACTATTCCTGAGCAAACGGACCAGGGACATCCTCCAGCCTTACTACAATTGCACAATGAATAAGTATCCAGTACAACTTTTATTTCTATGCCAGAAGTAGCTATTCAAAAAATTACACAAATTCATCTGTACATGAAATCATGCACCCACCCATTCAATTATGCATTCCATGCAGTGCCTAATCAGTGAGGTCTGCAGAATGCTGCTTCAGGATAGCCCTGTATTTGTGCCTGCATAGTTGGGGTGACTGAAGGTTCCTTTTCTAAGCAATGTATAGGTACCTAGTGCCGACAGAACTATTTATTTGACGTTTATCTGTGTGGTTAAGAATGCTAGGCACACTAATGCATCAGGGGTATAATAATACATTTCCAAACAAAAGTAACATTGTTATGTGCAAAGACACTAATCAATTTCTGCTATTATATTGTGACTATCAATCTTGTTGAAATGCAGCTAGAAATATAGTGCTATTATGCCTAACATAGCTTGACATTTTGTGGATGGATGTGCAGTGTTGTCCTTTTTCAGCAAACCATTGCAAATAGATTTGCAATAAAGGCAGTAAGGAGGCCTTTTGAATGTCTGTTCATTATTACTTTGTTTGTATATGTGCCTCTCGGCCAGTGTTCATCCAAGTGGACCCAGGGTTTGCATTTTTAGGCAGTGAGCTTTGAAGCACCCAGACCTGCAAATTGCTGCCTAACATTGATGTCCATGGTCTACCCATGAGCAGATCATCACAAAAGTGTTGGGATCAAGTCTGAGTAGATCAAATGACTGAAATATGTGAATGCCTTTCTGCACTAGATGTGTTCATTCTATCTTCTTCTGGCACCTTCTGTAGTTGCTAATTTTGCAAATTAGATATAGCCACATCACACAAAAGGAGTTGTTATTAAATCTTCTTTTCAAACATAGTGTAAAAAGAAATGTTTTTAGCAAAATTTAATATCCGTACTCACCAATACAAGGATGCATAATACTCCACATACCCCTAAGTCCTGATTCATTCATTTTGCAGTGTAAGAGGAGTTGTACTGGCTGATACCCTTCAGTACAACTGATATTCCAGTTTTTTTTAATACCATAGTATTTCTTTTTTTTGTTTGAAGATACATTTTGTAGATCATGGATGTTGCACATTCCTGTTGAAAAACAAGATAATGTCATTCATAAAATGTATAATTTAACTAAAAGTAATAAACATATGTATGTAAACTAAGATCTGAAAAATATGTCTACAACAGCTTCGTTTTTCATTATTTTGTTCTTTCCTTTTGGAAGTAGATTTTTTTAACAGATTCTGTTATGCACAAGTATTCACAGAACATACAGTGTACATTTTGGCTATTTTTATCATTTCATCCATATGTGCAGAATGTTTTATAGTTTGATATTGCAGGAAATACTAGGCAGCAGCACATCATATGTTGCATAGGGATGAAATCATGGCTGTAGCTGTAATGATACGGGGTTGAATAGCAATCATGGGAGCTGAATTAGACACCTTGTTAGTTATGGGAGCTAGTGGTCAGCACTGGCATGCTTCACCTTGGATGAGTATGGAAGCCAAAAAGATGCAGTGTGCATGAAACAAAGGGGAAAGGTAGAACTGTAAATCATGTGGATGGAAGGAAGCATTATTCCTGCCATGAAGGGCACTGTATTTTGCTTAAGGCTCTGGGTATGTACCTTAGCTAATGGTTCAGCGTAGCAACTACTACTCACTACTAACCAGGCTCCAAAGAAAGAAGACAGTAAGGTTTAGAAAATACATTCCCACTGCCGCAGGAAGACACCTGTACACAGCAATGTTTGTTGCAGAGAGGCTGATGCTCACTCGAAAAAAAGAGACCCAAAAAGACATGTTATGAGTGTCTGGTGCTACAACAAAAGACTTCTATATTTTATTTTACAGATAATCCCTTGTTGCTGTCATCCCTCAAGATGAAAACAAACAAAACAAAAAAAAACAATATACCACCTTCCTCCATCCACAATGAACTACCTTCTCTAGCTAGAGAACTACCATAAACATCTTTCAGAAATAATATTGTCTATGGAAATATGATTATCTCATCTCCCCCCTTCTTTTTCCAACTTCCAAGCTTTAACTCTCTACAGTATTAAACCCAGAAAATAACTCTGGCTATTAGTTGCTACTTCTCATAATGGGCGATTGCTCCTCTTTTTTGTCACAATCATTATACACTTGCACATTAAATGGAATTCCTGACTGTTTCTCCTGGAAAATGCCTTTTTCCAATTTATTTGATATATTTTCAGTGTTTGTCTGGCAAAATGTCTAACTCCATTTTGTATTATTTAAATGACCTTTGTATAACACTGTATAAATTTGCTTCTCTTGTTTTTTTTTTTTGTAACAATATTTCGGAGCTTTTCTCCCTGGGCCACCTCTGTAAATGGACATGGTATAGTTGGAATTTCCCAGTTAACAAATGTAAAATAAAATAAATGATTATATCATGCTTGTGACACTCTTGCCTAATCACTGCCCAAATGCTATTTTTCAAACCATGTAATTTCTCTCTCTCTTTCTCTCTCTCTCTATCTCTATCTACAAATAGCTGCATATAATGTTATTCTACATTTTCTAACCTCTGCCTAAATTAGATAATTCAGACAATATAAAATACTACCTATGCATGCATGTTTTTTGACATGTTTTACTTATTCCCTATCAGAATTGACACTGAATTGTATGTGTATTTATTAAGGGGTTTCTCATGCTATATATCATGTGCTGAATATTCTTAATGTAATTGCTTTCTGGAGCTTTTCTTCCTAAGCATATGCTGAAAACTGGTATCATACCCAGTCAGATTTTCCCTGTAAATAAATGTATCTACAGCAAATAAAAAATAGTGCCTGCAAGAATGAGGTTAATTTCAGTTACAGCTGGTAAACAACGCTTAAAGACCAGAAGGGGAATTGTGCCAAAATATAAATCAATTACTTGTAGCTGATATTTAAATAGAAATTTAAAGTGTAATCCTTCCATCCATCCAGAACCCTTGTTTCCCATTTTTGCACATTGGGTCAGGTGTTACTTCAACAGTAACAATCATCTAAATGCAATAATCTTGCCCTGCATTTTCTATGCAAAGCAGCTGATGATTTTCATGAATCACGGTTGTAGTACTTGATTCCTGCCTATAAAATCCCATGAGCTGAACCGACTAACAGAGCTTTTACCTTCCCCCTCTAGGACCCATGAACTACCTTCCCTATTGACGTCAAGTTGTCAGTGGTATAAAGGAACACTGTCCGGCACCATCTTCAGGTCTTCTTGCACTAGCAGGATAAGGATTTACCCTTGTAGCTAGAGCATGAACCATCTATAGTGTTCCCATCCCAGGTAGAACAACACAACCAAAAGGACCCTAAGCCTGCACATGCAGGCTGCTGATTATCACTTTGAATGGAAATCCCTGGACTGGAAGAAGAGGTATTGAATGGAATAAGAGTTGGTAAGAGAATATTCTGGGTATTTACCCCAAAGCTGTATAAAGGAAATTGGGGAAGGAAAGAAGAAACTGCTACTACACAATGAATCTCCTTAAACATCTGTATTATATTATGTTATTGTGGTCAAACTCTGACACAAACCCACTAGAAATAGCAAGCAGGTAGTCAGCACCACACATCACCACAGTAAACCAGTCTCAAACACCAAAGGCCAAGCACATAGACCTGCATATTCTGAGGCTCTTAGAAGTAGCATATCTAAACTGATGATCACAGAGGCCTCCTAAATGTAACTCAGGAATCAAGTACCTTCAGCGACCTTACAAACACACATCACAGGCATCACCCACCATGAAACATACACACAGGTGTCACAAAGACTCAGTCCAAAAGTCTATAGGGGATATGTCACATATAGCAATATCACTGACATAGGTGACCCAATAGTGATATCTGCCAGTGCACCTCTCACCAGGCTGTGCAAAGACAGAGTCAAGATCAGCTGCCTATTGGGTGCCAGGGTTCACCACATCACACAAGCACTAATGCCCTCGTACCTCACTTACTCATATAACTCAGCCATTGTACATGTGGGTGTAAATGACACAGAATGTCATTCCCTGGACTATATGAAGAGAGACATGATAGAGTTCCTGGAATATGTACCTGAGGCAGAAATGGACCCAGTCTTGATCAGTATTCTGCCATCACCAAGAAAGATGCTACAACATGAGCAAACATTTGGTTTAGACTGTACTGTTATTCTAACAGGGTACAACATATACATCTGTATATATGTATATATATATATATATATATATATATATATATATATATATATATATATATATATATATATATATATACCTGGGATTAGTTGTAGACAGTCCAAACTACTTTGCCAGGGATGGCCTGCACCTCTCCACACAAGGCTTCTGCATATTGGCTGAAATCATGTCCACCCAATTAAGGCCTATTAAGGCAAAGTCACTCTTCTAAAGATTCCAACATAACTAAATAGAATCAGGGGAGCATTAAAATATTGCTGCTTAGTGTTAGGAGCCTTAACAAAAGATTCCACATCATACAAGCACAGGTTACCCTAGGACATGTAGATATATACATCATCATGGAGACTCACTTGAGGACCTTTGAGAGCAGTCCATAAGTGGAAGGCTTCAATGCCTATCACTTGAACACACCCACCACATTAGAAATAGGCACTAAAGGCAGAGATGTCTCTATATTTAAAAAAAAAAACATATCTCTGGGATCATTAGACAAGATATAAATGTGGAAATTCTCCATGTCTAACTTACTATGAACAAAGCTTCTTATAACATCATAGTTAACCACAGGACCAACCCCATGACCTCCTACCTAAGCAGTATGGAGTCCTTATGTGTTAAGCCAAACACCATTTTCTTAGGAGACTCTAACTACCTCACCATTAACTGGGAGACTTCTACATTTTCAAGCATGTATTTGCAGAGACCTGTGGACTTCACATATATGGCCTTCCTGGAGCATGTAGTCTATACACCAAAAGTAAGGCACTGGAAGGTTCACCAGAATAAAATCCACTGTTTTATTGATCACACACGATATTAAAAAAATGTAAAGCACATCCAGAATGCATTAACTGTAACACCGCGTTTTCGTCACAAACAACTTCTTCAGATGAGCATACCAACTTCTGAAACCCCTTTATATACAGAAACTTCCCCAATTAATCAATTAACAAACTGTTATACTTTTAAAAACACAGTGCAAAAAAACTATATACACAAACCATGAAACACAATAAGTACAAAAGTGCATAGAAAATCATTCATTGGTCAAGCAGGAATCTTGTAAAAAACATACATCATTTACAATTTATAAAACTTGTAAAGAAAAAATTAATATTTAAAAATATAAAACCCTTGTAAAACCACATTTAAAACATTATTGTGTAGGTCATGCAAAATGTTAAACAGCACCTTCTGCTGGACAGTCACATAATTTAAAGTTTAGCTGACCTAAGCTTTAAGACTGGCTTCAATGAAACCATCTCATTCAAACCAGGGTACCTAGTAGCTTCAAGAACTAGTTGCCACCACCCCTAGGATCAATGGGTAATATTTCTATTACATAAAAATAAAAATCAGCTCCTGCACAGTTCAAAGTATGTTTATACAGGGAATTGTTACTGTTCATCTTTTTTTCATCGTACCTGTGTTCATACATTCTTGACTTTAATTTTCTCTCAGTTTTGCCTATATAGAATGCTTCACATTTGTCACACTATGTCACGCTATGTGACAGGAGACATATTTGGAAAGAACTGAGCATGTGAATTTTCTAAAGAAAGGATTTTAAGATGGTTATTCAGCGGAATATCTGGAACAAAGTAAGAAGGCAGTGCTTACATTAATTACTGGAGAAGCTCAAATAGTTATAGAAGAAGAAAAAATATATAATAATGGAGGATTTGTGGTAGCAAGTGGCTAGTAGCAAGGGAGAAGGATGACATTGGCATGTATTTATATTCCACCTAAAACTGCTACAATGGAGCTTAATAAAATCCTGGGAAAAATAATCAGATTTCAGCAGGGTAATAGCACTTACAGGTGGGCAACAGAATTTGTTTTGCAATAGTAAGGCTATATCTGGGGGGGGGGGGCTAGAAAGAAAAATATAATAAAAGAGGTTAGATTTTTGAAGATATTTATAAAAATATTCAGTATGGAAGATGTGAATTCAGTAATAGGAACTTGGATAGAATTTGCATATTATTCTCCAAGGTACACAGACTGGGCTAGGCTACACAGAAATTATATTTTACAGCAACTAGTGATTTAATTGAAAGATTTGATGCATATCCAATAACTATCTCAGATAATGCTCTAATAATAACTAAAATAACAATTTAGGGTAATGAAATAAAAATGAGATACTGACACTTCCCATCTATCTGTTGAACAGAGAGGAATTTAAGGAATGGGTACTGGAAATTATTCGGGAGTTATTAGGGAAGCTAGAAATTACTTTTGAAAATATAGCTAGGGAGTGGGATAAAATGAATGTGGATTTAAAAAATGGTAGAAATAAAGAAAAGAGATAGGGGTAAGAAGTAAAAAGAATTACGTAGAGGGAATGACAAAGGTTAAAGTATTACAAAATAGGGGGAATCTTACTGAACAAGAAGAGACACAACTGCAGAGTGCTAAAGAGAAAATAAGGGACTGCCTGGATAATATTCATGCATTTAGAAAGGTTGTTGTTAAGTTACTGTTTTTGATAATAACTGCTGAACACAAAGACTTTTAGCACAACAGCTCAGGCAACAGAAAGTAGAAAGGTTGTCACCATGCTAAGGGAGCCTATAACAAGGAAGATAACCAGAGGTCCTATAGAGGTATTAGAAATATTACAGGCATTTTATGAAAATATGTATAAAGCAGAGGAATGTGGAAATCAAGAAAAAGTACAGATGGAAATATTTATGGAAGAGTTAACTATGCCAAGTTAGAGGTAGATGAGGCTCATTTATTAACAGCTAGGATAGGAGAGATGAGATAAAAATGATGTATAACCAATCTACAGGATGGTATTTCTGTGGAAGATTGGAAACTAAGAGGGTAGAAAGTGATAATGATCTGGAAGACAGCACCAAAATTATCCATTCTAAAGCTTTAAACCTTACCTATCATATACATAGGCCTGCTGGAGAGATGGGCATGCATCCTAGCGACTACCCCACCTATGGAACAGGCTCCCAATCCACGTGAAGCCTAAATCCTCCCTAACCCAATTCAAGTGCAACTTGGACAACTGGACAGGAAACTGGAAATTCATCCCTAGTTTGGCACCCATGTCTCTGATGCAAACAGGTAATCTTTAAATGGTTCATCTCCCAGGCCCATGCTTACACTTACCAAAGGTATTAGAACTTCTCAGAGATTTGGGGTGCATGGCTAGTCTTAAAAAGGACATTGTGGTCACCTATGAACCTATAAGATTGTGTTTAAAAGCATTTTAAAAGCAGGAGAAACACCAATATCCTGGAAGAAAGTTATAATGGCTGTAATACTTAAAGATAGTAAAGACCCATCAAATCAATCTTCATATAGGCCAATTTTGAAACCATGATTATAAAGTGTTTATGTCTATAATGGCTCAAAAAATGGCAAAGGTGTTGCCATAACTGATAGGTATTGATTAATGTGGTTTTGTGGAGGGGAAGCAAATGTTTCCCAACATTAATAGAACAATGATCCAGAGGGAAGCAGAATAAAAGAAATACAATTTTTGTTTTTGGGTCTTGATACAGAAAAGGCATTTGACAGAGAAAGCTGCAACTTGATGAGTAGACAATGGAAGCATTTGCATTCCCCTGACACAATAATATGGTTAATTAAGAGGCTATATGAGGGATTGAAGGTGAAAATTAAAGTGGGAGATTCGATATGATAAATTCTGTTTTAACAGAGGAACCAGGCACAGGTGCCTTTTTTCTTCTTTGTTATTTGTGTTATATTTAGACTATTGACAAAGGAAATAAGGGAATCAAAAATTCAAGGATATAATTGATATGGTAATAAAAAAGTTGGCTTTATTTGCAGATTATATTTTTCATACTTGATAAAATCAGAAAAGGAAAATATAGTGTTGTAGAACATTTTGAGACAGTTTCAAGACTTTTCTGGATACAAAATTAATGAAGATAAAGCAAACACAATGGCTGTAAACTATATAACCACATACAAATTGGTTCAGCAGTACCCATATTTATGGGGACATGATAAAATGAAGTACAACTTTTATTTCAGTTGTGTTTTCTCCTTACTACAAGGTGCAGTGACTCTGGAACTGAGTACAATAATTAGCACTATTGCAATGCATGCATCTTGTACAAAGTGGTAGCTTTGGAGGGACAAGGAAAACAACTTGATAATAGATACAAAAGGACACCCTGGGGTTAACAGGCCATGGCCACAATACATGTGCATGTCTTAAGGTCCAGAAAAGAAACAGTGTTAAATTTCTTCAAAGTTTTCAAAACTTTTCAGAAGACAGCATTTTCCATCACCAGAAGACATCTAAAATTTCCATCACAAAGTATAAACTAGTATAATATATTTTCTAATTAATATGTCATATTCCAGTATCTGTCATGCTGCTTTTAGGCCATGGTTCATTTATGTTTAGTGCATTTTGGAATACAAACTAATGTGAAGAGGGCCAACACACATGGTGTAAGTGATTCAGAGATGCAGTAGAATCATGCTAGGCTGAAGGCATGTAGTGTATGCTAATCATTGTATGTTCATGCAAATAATGAAACACAAATTGTCAACTGTGATAAAAAAAGCATGATGTGCCTCACTTCATAGCTTATTTTACAGAGAATCATGGTACACACAAAGAAAGTGATGTCTGCAATGCAGACATCTGTAGATTAGTAGCATGCAATGGCTACCCTCAGAGCCAATGCCCACATGGTTGCATGACAAAAATATAGATCTTGGAATGGTTTAGGAGAATCTAAACTTCAATGAGATAGGATAATATTAAGCATCAAATGGAATAATTGTCTAGGTTTAAAATGGCCTGTAAGGGCAATTAGCCTAGCACTAACTTATCATCATATGAACCTATGAATAAAGCCATCCATGTTAATGGCTGGAGGAAAAGAGAGCACCTGACATGCCCCCATCTTAGTGACTAGCAGACTGTGACACATTGCTCTGTGGATGGAGAGACTGCATGGGACCTTATCAAATAGAAATGAGGAGGATGTTTGGAATGCCTATTCAAGTGAATACAAAGGTATGCTTAGTTTTAACCATCTTACTAATGGGGAGATTTTAGAGACTTACTGGGGTCATGTTTGGGATATTGCAGGCCTCTAGCTAACTAGTTCCCTGACATTATACTTCAGCATGTGGAGGAGCAATTGTGGTTCCTTAGTACTGCAGAAGAGAGAGAAGCACCACATGCTGGCATTTTATTACTCTGTCCATTTCCCCTAAGAGTCTGGAGACCGATGGTTCCACACACCCATTGGCATTGAGACTCCACTTGGTAATGAGGAACTGTGATAAATCAAAAAGAAGGGCTTCCACTACCACTAGCTTAAATTCCTGGCAATCTGTAATACTCCGGGAATTACTTATAATGTATCCCTGTGCCACTCAGACACTTGTTATGATTCTCACATCTGATGCACATCCAATTTATACCAAACATTCCAGCAAGGGCATTTCTCAAAGGGTCATCTAGTTCACAGGTACATGCACAACACATCTATATACAAAGCTACCATGTAATCATGTAAGAAGACATATATTATATGTTGTTTGCTGTGTTTTGCAGGTGATGCTAGATATGTCCTAGAACCCTGGTTGATTACCCATATCCGCAACCTCCAGACCATGCGAGAAATGTGCTATAAAGCAGCATATGCTGAAATGTGAATAAAGTGGAGCAGATGCTTGGCCTGCTCAATGGATGCTTCTGTTGCCTAGGTATGTCAGGAGGGAAACAGCAATTCAGTCCTGAAATTTGCAGTAAGATTTTTATTGTATGTGCAATAGTGCACAACATGGAGTTGCACAAATAACTGAACAACAGATTAGGATCTTGTCATGACCTTCTATATAAGTTCCAGCAGTGGAAGAGGAGAATGGAGGTTCAGGTGAGGAAGACACAGAAAGAGCAGCATCAGTACCTCAGCCGAGGCAGAGATCTGCACAATACATTTTGGCACTGATAAAGTGATGTTGGAGGATGTATATGTCTCCCAGTTAATGGAAGAGCAATTGAAGTCTCCTAGGAGAATGGTGTTAGGCTTAATGCATAAAGACCTCATACTGGTTAGGCAAGAGGTATGAGCTAAGCAGGACATAGAGGGGGTTGTACAATTATCGATGATAAGATAAGATTTTTGCTAATAGCAAGTTGGATGTGGTGGAGTTCCAGATTATTTTCTTATATAAAGAGCCTGGAGGTGAATTTTCTATTAAGATTATGGATGGACCCCTGTCTTTAATGCCTTACTCTAATGTAGTGGGCCTGAACATCTGAGTGAAACCCTACATTGATGGTGAGCGCTCACTAGTCTTGAACCAGATCTCTGTGATAATGCATATATCAATGTTTTCAAGGATAAGGAGGGATTGAAGGGGTGTAGTTTTTTTGCTAAGGCTCCTAGCACTGAGCAGCAATGCATATATGTTAATCAAACTCTGTTTTGTTATGTTTGAAGCTTTGGAAGACTGACAATGCTTGAAAAGACACTATGGGGGTGGACATGTTTTTAGCCAATACATGAAAGCAGTTAAGAATGTCTACCATCTTATCTCAATCTGATATATATTCTACCTCCTTAGAATAACAGCTGGAGGTAAGCTAATTGATGAAATCAATAAGCTTTTGTTCATGTCACAGCATCATTCTTAGTGATGGTAGACTGTTGCTCAAGACTTAGGTTCATAGGTTCATAGGTAGGTACTAGGCTATCTACCCAAGGGCATTTATAAGTCTAGCCAGAGTGTGTCAGCTTTCGCCGCCCCATTGATTAATTAACTGAGCCTCTGTCAAGAAGAGCCAATGAAGTGATTCCAGGGGGGTGTATTTTCTGTTACCCATCCACTCGTCAAGGTTTCTCTTGAAGAGTGTTAGTGAGGGGCTCTGCCTAATGTAGTTATACATTTTGTTCCAAAGCATGGGGAGTCTCTGTGACAGGAATCTATCCCTCTAGCATGTTCTACTTATTGTTGTGGCGAGGTTTAGCTCACTAGAGCGAGTGACTCGCAGTGACTTGGATATCTTTAGTTGGAGCATGTCCATCAATTCTTAGTTGGACATGGCTTTGTAAGTCAGGCAGAGATCACCTCTACTTGGTCCATACCTGCCTCAGACACATATTCTGAGAGCTCTTTCATATCTGCCTTCACATAGTCCAGGGAATTACATCTGAAGTCATTTACTCTCACATACCCTATGACTGTGTCATATGTACTTATGGTAAAAGAACTTTAGGGAATGCATATTGTAGTGAATAATGACTCCTAATAAGCAACTGACTTTGACTTTCTCTTTACACAGCCTTATGAGAGGTGCATCAATGTGCCTTGACAGGAGTCGCCCATGACTATGATACTGGATTGCGTGAAGGCTTCCATTATCGACTTTTGACCTGAGTTCATGTGACTCTTAGCTGTATGTTTCATATTGGGTGCTGTCTTTGTTGTGTGTTCATGCAGTTGCTGTGGGTACGTGTTTCTTTGTGGTTTAGGTAGGTTATTTTTGACAGCTTCAACATATGTAGGTCAATGTGTCTGGTCTGTGCTGTTTGTGATTGGCTTACTGTAGTGTTCTGTGATACTGACAACATGGATGTTATTTGCCATGGCTTTGTATGAGAGATTTGCCTCCAATAACTTTATGTAACTATATCTGTCATAGACTTTGTTAGTTTGTTTAAGTAGAATGTGGTTGCCAGTGAACATGAGACAAATACTACAATATCTCAGGATGCCTGCTTCAATTCTCTGTGTCCCAGTATTCCTTTTTAATCTCCCCAGTAAGGTAGACAGGAAAGACACGCATCCTAACATGCTGCCATCCTGACAGTATTGATTGATGTTCCCCCTTGTTCTAATATTAATCCTTCCCACAAAAACATGTTATGCAGTAATAGTTCATGTTCATTTTCTTACATAGAAACACGCTGCTCATTGAACAATCTACCCCCTCTTTTCTGCAAATTTATCTTCCTGAATGAGAAGCTTTGGTCTCCACTGGAAGCCATCACTAGGTAGGAAACCCTCCACTCATCCTGGATGGCTACACTAGTATTTAAAATATTAATTGCCTGATTGGCCACCTTTTTCCAGTGTCTAAACCCGCTACTTGAACTTAGCGCCATGAGTCAAAGTCAAAGATTTGTGTCTTTCTGCTATGTAAAAGGGAATAAATGATTATTGTTGAATAACATTTCCAACAAAGTTGGTGTGCTTGTTTAGCCAAACCTTTCCACCTTGATCAATCAGTCTGACATTTAGGCTGTCCTCAGCTGTTATCCCTATATTTGGCCACCATTTTGGCGCCCCTATGCTTCTATTTCATCATTGTCATTATATCATGTGTATGTGTCACTAGACTAACTTTAACCACACCACAAGACCTATGCCCCAGTACCACCTTTTCTGTCGCACTGTTTGGGAGCCCATTGTTCATCAGCCATCTTCTTTCCTGTTTGTATGTCTGAACTTTAGACTTCATATAGGATCTCTTCTGGCTTCTCCATATTTTGGTTCCTTTATCCTGTATCCTTTTCCTACTTTTATTTCCACATCTAAACTAAACTCATATAACAAATTTCTACAGACAGCAGGGCAGATGTTGGTAAAGCCAGCATAGCAAGGCTGACCACTTGGGTGACACAGGGGTTACTTGTCATTATGGCAATCCTGTCTGTTGTTTGACCCATTTTTATTCAGTCCCTTGATTCCACAAACACAGATATCCTTTTAGACCTTTATTATTGTGTGATGTATATGTGGCATAGAATGCATTTCAATGTTAGTGTCATGGTATCAAATTTTCCCTTCCATTCTTTGGTGGTACCATGTTCACCAGCCACACTTTTTTTGTCAGGCACATTTTCCCTGTATCTGGCTCCATGATCTTGTCTAGAGTCTCTTTTCAATAACTGTGTCTCTTTCTTCAGTTTTTGCACATCATTGCTCTTATTTCTGCATTTGGATCTGCTTAAATGGGCTAGTGATCCATCCCTCCTATTTTCTCTGCTGTAACCAAAATGCCCTCTCCCTGAACTGTGGAAGACCCATGCTTCCCCCAATAATCAGTGATTAATGGTGTTTTCTAGACCCAGATTAAAAATGTCATTACAAATATCACTAAGGTATACTATTTTAGCACAGGTCTGGTTTCTTGAGACATTTCTTCAGGGGAACCCTGGGTGGAAATAACTAAGTGTGTTGTGAATTCACTTAGAAAAGGCCCATCTTGAACCGAAAGCACAATGAAACTGAATGCTAAGGTCTGAGTTTGTATAGATTTGGTTGAAGGACTAGACAGGATTAGTGAATCAGACATTAGAACAATTTTTGACACCTAAAAAATAACATAATCCTTAACCCCACTATCAGCTCTAGAAACAATATTCTGTTATTTATTTGATGGCTACTTATAGGGAATAAACCTTTTTCTAGGTAGCATGCATTGTACATTTGATTTTAAAATATTAACTTCTTCTATCATAATTTCATTTTAAGGGGTCTCTTCCAATTTTTATCTATTCTTGCTAAGTACATTTTTTTTATCTAGCCAGTGTCTTCTTGTATGGGCCTTTTTTGCTCTCCCTGCAGCCCTGGCTTCACACAGTAAGTGCCAAGCACCTGAAATTTTTATTTTTGATGGTTCTGTTTCCTGAACTTATCATAGAAATTAGCTAGGATGAGCAAATGTGACCTCTCTTTGAAAGTTACTCCACTAAACAAAGTGCCAAAGAATTTTTGTAGCATTTGGATGGCACAGTGGTGTAGCATTTAGAGTTGTCACCTCACAACAAGAGGTTCTCCTGTTCTATTTTCAGCTGACGTGCCTTCTCTGTGGAGTCTGCATGTCTTCCTTGCATTCGTGTGGGTTTTCTCTGGGTGCTTTGGTTTCCACTCAGGTTACAAAGACATGCATCTGGAGGGTTTCTCCCTGGGCCTCTGCTGAAAATAGGCTCTGTCCTAGTTGGACTTTCCCAGTAAACAATGTTAAATAAATAAAACAAATAATTTCACACAGACTCTAGAAATTGGAGCAGCATCCCTCTGTCTCACCTCTCAAATTTCTCTAGTGTATAAAACTCCTCATTAAGAAGTTAGTAACCCACTAAGCTCAGTAAGAAATATCACATTTAGTTGAAAAAGGAAAGAAAAGTACATAGCTTTATTGAGAAATTAACAGAATCCAAGCTCAAGGAGTCCACTGTCATTGTTATGAGCCTCCTGTTTGTGGGAATAAGGCTTCTTGTATTAATTAAGTGCCCCCGTTACACCTGGGCCAGCAACTACTTTTGGACTCAGCCCAGCCTGGCCTTTCTCTCTGTCTCACCCTTCTATAAGATTAACCACCATTCCTCAGAAATACATTAGGATAAATTGTTGTCTGGCCTTAAGAATCTAAATGAAGAATATCTTCCTGGGTGTCAAAACCCTTTATGAATGGTGTTACACATACTTGCTGTCTGTGAGTAAGTGTCAGCCCAGTAGAGTAAAGATGGTCATACAGCCATCTTCACTACAGCAAACAACAGCCTGGACAAGCACAAACTTTAATGGCATCTGCCTTCTTTACATTTGTTTATCTGAGAATGCTCCATCTGGCATCTGTTCTGTTTGTACTGCAGAGTTTAGCCCACATCTCTAAATTGTATAAAGGATTTCAATTATTCCAAACAAGTCTCACAATGTGACTGCTATTTTTCCTCCACTGTAGCCCTGTCTTGGCTACCTCATGTCCCTCTACAGCAATCAGATTCATACTCATCTCCACTAAGGTGTACTCTGTCTCTATTGGTGACCCACACTTCTCCTCCTGGTTGATCAATAAGCATATTGTAATAAGGCAGCATAGTCTTCACTGTGGAGTCTACAATTGCTCTAAGCCTAAATATGTGCACACAAACAACTATTATCACTCTGCAAAACTGTGAAACTGTTCAGAGAATGCAGATAACAAGGAAAGTGCCACTTCCTCATCACCAAACTTCTTCACATAATTCGGAAATCTTGAACTTAATGTAATAGAGCTGATTTTTCACTGACACCATATTATCACCCTAGATGAGACCTAATATGATCTCTCAGATGGTTCCACAGCTCAGTAGTGCAGGTAGGGTGGGGCAAAGGGAACAGCTGCACAAGGTGCAAGCAGTTAGGGAGTGCAATCAGCATCATAGAAGAGTAGTTAATTGGATGCGAGTGCAGTACCAGAATTCCATTTTAAGTGGGCAAACATGATATTGAGTCTGTTTAAATGAATGCCTTTTGCTGTAGTTCTACATTGTTTGGTAATTGCTTGAGGCACCGATTGATCTAGATATGCCTCTACCACAGTTAGTAGATACTTTCCAAGATGTTGTCAAGTGTGTGTGGGAAGACAACTCTGTGGTCTCTGCTGCTTTAAAGGCATTACTCTCTGTCTGTCTGTCTGTCTGCTTGCCTGTTCTTTTAAGGTATATTTATTAGGGCAGAAACATCAGATGTTGTTGCCAAAATAATGGCCATTAAATGGAGTCCTGGAACTTAGGTCCTTAGTCTCTGACCATTCATCTTGACAATGTGAATCCAGGGCTCTGGATAGTCTATGAAAGTATATGTTCTTGACCACAACATTATCAGTGAAGGTGTTATTGTTAGTTTTATTATTGTTGTTGTTATTAGTAGTAGTAGCTGTGGTGGTAGTAGTAATAGCAGTTGTATTTCTATTTTTGCATGTTCTTACCAGGAAATCCATATTTTCATTAGAGGCCTGTGGAAAGCAGTTCCATACTATGTGAATAGCAATACAAATTCTATAATTCATGTTATCATTACATATAAGCATTTAAATGTTCTAGACACATCACAAAAGATATATGTTGTTGAAAAAAAGCTGTTCGTGTAATGCACACAAATATACAGATGGTACAGGAGACTTATACATTTTGTGAAATATAGAAGTGGTGTTTTTGGCAGATTATAAGCAAATGGTTATTTCTTGTGAAGGCAGTCTCTTCAGTGTTTGGATGACAATTCAAGATTTGGTTGAGGTGTAATTTCACATAAATGATATGGGGTGGCATGTGGATGGATAGTTAGTAATGAAAGAACAGAAATTAGTTCTGGTGAGAGCAAGGCAATGGCTTATTTAAAACTTAGCAACATTTTTTTAAAAGCAGTTTGAGGAATATGATATTTTTGTTCATATGGTCGGAATAAGTATGGGATATAGTCTGAAGACATGGGCGACTATTTTTTTATAAGGTACAATTTAATACAGTTTAGTTTTGAATTTCATGTAGGAAGATATTTTTCTAGCAAAGATTAGGACAAAATTCCAGAACTGCGAAATGTATATTGGTTAAAGCACAGCCTTATTGTGATTGGATTCTTATTTGATATTGATTTTTGAGGCCATTGTTCTCTGTGGGGTATGTACTAGTTCAGAATCTGACTGGCAGCAGGGCAATTATAAGATGTTATAATCTGTTTTAAACTGTGAATATGTCAATATATTGCATAGTTTCAGGCAGTTCAGATTTTTAATACTTAATCATGAGAATAGCTGAAGAGGTATTCTCACCAAGAATGATACCTCAGTATAAAGAAAAAAAATGATCAATTTCAACAATTGGATAAGCTTCTGGTGTCATTCAAAGGGGATCCAGTGTCTGTCAGCCTGGGATGACATGCTTGACAAGCCACGTTGCTTCGCAAGAGACGGCTTGCACCTGTCACCCCTTGGCTTTCGAATACTGACCAAGGCTCTTGCTGCCCCCATAGTGCCTTTTTTAGGCAAGGCTCAAAATTCAAACCCACCTCCGTAAACAGCACAAGTAAAAAATTGAGGGTTATGCTACTCAACGCTAGGAGTTTAAATCTCAAAATGCATGCGCTCGAAGCACTCCTAAGTATGGAGAATGTCGACATCTGTGCAGTTACTGAAACTTGGTTCAAGGCCCCAGAGAGCACTCCAGCACTACTGGGCTACAACTCATACCACACATTTCAGCCACAGAACATGGGCCGAAACACAAAATGAGGGGGTGTATCCATATTCATCAAGGATACCCACACCTCCAGGTTAGTGGTGCAGCATGATACCTCTGAGATCATCCATGTGCAACTAACATTGGGCAAATCTGCAGTGCAAATTGTGGCCTGCTACAGATCACCCTCCATGACCCAGGACCACCACTCCGCCTTTCTGGAAACACTGGAAAACATGAAGGTCCTACCGAACACACTGATCTTGGGAGATTTCAATTACTCTACCATTAACTGAGAAAACTACTTGAATACAAACTCCCAGGCTCAGTGCTTCCTGGAATTTATCAATTCAAATGCCCTGGATCAGCTGGTAAACTCCCCTACCAGAGGCCACAACATATTGGACCTGGTCATCACCAACATGAGCGACAGGTGCTCCGTACCAGAGGTCAACCTGTCACTTGTTAGATCAGACCATAAACTAATCACCCTGGATGTCCACACCCCACCACCACCCCTAACCAAGGAAACCACAGTGAAAAACTTTTCTAAAGCAAACTTCACCTTACTTAAGGCAGAGGTGGTAAGTTTCACAGCCCCGACGCTAAAGGATAACACTGCCCAAGATGCAGAATCCTTTACAATTGCATGCTATAAGCACCTACAAGGATGCATGGATCGTGCCATCCCTAGCAAAACCAAGACTCACTCCCCTAAGAGAAGGAAACCAGTGTGGTGGACCCCTGCCATAAACAGGTTATACAACAAAAGGAGGAAACTCGTTCATAAAAAAAGCAAATCCCAAGAAGGAAAGACATCCCTGATCAGTATCAGTAAGAAACTAAGGTCCCTCATAAAATCATCCAAGGCTAACTTCGAAAGAAAAATAGCTCAGGATTCGAAAGATAACCACAAAGCCTTCTTTAGCTATGTCAAGAATCTAAGTGGCAACTCGCAGATATGCTCTGAGATAGTGCAAAATAGCACAAAATATACTGAACCTACTGATATTGCCAACATACTGGCAGATAGATTCAGTGCAAACCTCACCTTCCTCTCACCTTCAAAAGAGCTCACAACAATACCGGAAATGTGTACTGTCCCAGAAATCACAGAAGCACAGGTGAAAACAGCCCTTTCAAAAGCCAAAAACACAGCATCAGTGGGGCCAGATGGTGTCCCAGGCTGCATCTTGCATGAACTACAGAACGAACTAACCCCACACCAAAACACGCTGTTCAACCTCAGCCTCTCCACAGGCTACGTGCCCATAGAATGGCGCACAGCAATGGTTATTCTGCTCCACAAAGGAGGGGCCACAACTGACCCTGGTAACTATCACCCCATAAGCCTGCCTAGCCTGGTCTGCAAGGCTATGGAGCGCATCATCACGGAACTCATTAACAAAGACATTGGGAACCTCCAAACACTTGACCCAACCCAGTTCGGCTTTGTTAAGGGCAGATCATGCCTACTAAACCTGGTTGACTTCTTCGAGACAGTTACCAAGGCCATAGATGAAGGAAAGGTGGTTCACACAGCCTACCTTGATCTTGCCAAGGCATTCAACACCATTCCTCACTCGGGTATTATAGAAAAACTCACCAGCCTGAACATAAACCCCTACGTCACAAGATGGGTTGCCAACTGGCTTACAGACAGAACTCACACAGTAAGAATAGTGGGCTCCAGGTCTGACTCTAAACCAGTCACAAGTAGTGTCCCACAAGGCTCAGTTCTAGGACCCCTACTGTTCGGCATATATTTCTCAGAAGTACAGGCAAACACAGGATGACTATGGCTAACCAAGTTCGCCGATGAATGCAAACTGGGAGCCATAATTGACTCTCCGGCTGACACAGACATCCTCCAAAAAGGCCTTACTGAGACATACACCTGGTGTCAAAGTCATGGCTTCAAGCTAAATGCCAAAAAATGCATAGTCATCCCATTTGGGAAAAACAAAACACCCACAAATTACCACATAAGCGGCAGCCCCCTTAATACAGAAGAGGTAATAAGAGATCTGGGGACCCAGGTAGATAGTAATCTCTCCTTTGACAATCATATTGCCAAAGTAGTTAGGGAATCCTTCTATGTGGCCCATCTAATTGCTAAGGGGTTTGCATCTAGAAATAAAGAGGTTATAGTGCACCTCTACTTGTCGCTCATCCGACCCATCATAGAGTACAATGCCCCATTTGGGATGTACCTCACAAGACACTTCCAACAGCTTGAAAGACCACAAAAGCACCTCACCAAGAGGATTACTGGCCTCAAACATATGTCCTATGCAGACCGACTGAAAAAACTCCGGCTGTACCCAGTGGCATATCGCTTACTCAGAGGTGATCTCTGCCTGACTTACAAAGCCATGTCCAACTCAGAATAGATGGAATGCTCCACCTAAAGAAATCCAAGTCACTGAGAGCCACACGCACTAGTGAGCTAAACCTCACCACAACAATAACTAGAACATGCTGGAGGGATAGATTCCTGTCACAGAGACTACCCATGCTTTGGAACAAAATTCCTAACTAAATTAGGCAGAGCCCCTCACTAACACTCTTCAAGAGAAGCCTTGATGAGTGGATGGGTAACAGAAAGTACAGCCCTGGGATCACTTCATTGGCTCTGCTTGACAGAGGCTCATTTAATTAATCAACTGGGCGGCAAAAGCCAATACTCTCTGGCTAGGCTTATAAATGACCTCGGGCAGATAGCCTAGTACCTACCTATGAACCTATGAACCTATGTACATTAAACAACTTTATTACAGCTTTGCTCAAGTTTAGATAGTTATCTAGTATATACTCTAGCATGAATTGATGAAGTATATAGGAGGCTGGTGAGGTGGAAGGTACAAGCTGTGTCTATGCAAGTTTGGTCTGTTGAATAAAATGTAAATTTATATAGCAGCCCTAGGTTTCTGTTTCTTTTATGTACTATATTTTGAGTATGTTGATCAAATCTTAGATTGTGGTTACTTACCACTCCAGGATGTTTATTTTGTGTGTGTGTGTGTGTGTGGGGTATTAGCTCAATTCTAATTATAATGGTCATTCTATCACAGAGTCTTTGTAATTAGGCTGTGAGGCTGCTGAAGTAAAGAGCATTAATTTATTTTTGTTAGGATTTAGATGTTTGTTCTAAAAGGTTCTCTGTTTTAATGAAGTACGGCTGGAGGCTGTCTTGAAGCTCTTGAATGGATATGACTAAATTTAGTAAAACTGCATTATCTGTACATTGTTTTATGCTACCCATGTGTGAGGCTATATGCATTTTATTTATAAAGGTACTGGAAAGCAAGAACCATAAGAAAGAGCTTTGTGGGACTCCAACTGTTACAGGTTAATGAGTTGTTCATATGTCAGTGTTGATCTATTGGATTTAAATACTGCACTGTCAACGAGACTCATTAAATTATGTCCATCTTTCTGTTTAGGAAAAGGCTGATAATGCACCTAAAGAAAGGATTAAGTCCAATGCTTCTACATCTTCCACCTCTTTTCCAGAATAATATATGATGTAATGGCCAGATCTGCTGGGGCAGATGAATGTGCATAACATTACATCAGCAGCCCTGGTTCTACCTTACCTCCTTCAGACTCATCTTTAAGGGATCCTTACTATTTTGGTCACAACTTGAATAAACACTTTAATCAGTAAAGGAGAAAGGACAGTCTACTTCTGATGTAGGTGTGATTTTCGCCCCTATAATAATCCTCTCTAAGGATGTAGCAGAGTCACTGGAGACTATGATTCAGCCAAAATCTTCTACCCCTAAAGAAAGACTTCACTATTGGTCATGAAATATTTTTTGATAGTTCACAGCAAGGATATGACCAAGAGCTGACATTTTTAACTCAACAGTTTCAAGGAAGCTTCAAACAGACAGAAGTAGACAACAATAACCTTCACTTGCAATCTGACCACTCCAAGATAAGAATACTCAGAAGGAGAAACCCCTTGAATGTATCAGACAAATGTAACATAACAACAGATCCATGAGCAAGGAAAGTAATACAAAAGGCTATCATGTGAAGCACTCTTCGCTAACAAAAAAGCATGGCAAGGATAGAGGGGTACCCGGAGTCCTGTAAGACCAGCAAGTACTCAGATGTTATTCCAGATTCTTTTAGATGTGGACTAATGATGGCACTAAAGTCCATTTTTGATGAGGAAGAGATAAAAAAATGTATTCTCATGAGTCTTAGCTGAATCAAAGAAAGTTATTTATACATGCAGGTTCTTCTATATGGGGGACCACTTACCATACCCGAATTGTACAGTTTAATAAAATTATGCTCAGATTGCACATTACCCAATCCATATATCATCAAAGAGAATTTTCATTTCATGCTAACCATCCCCCATTTAAATCTTCTCAAACCATAATAATAATTTATTTTTAGTCACTGTGCCTTACAAAGAAAATTAGTATTCTGTACTGTAGACATAGGGCACATTTTTACCACACCTCCAGTACACATTTGAACAAATATTTGGTAAAACATAACCCCATACCTGAGCCACACATCATTAAATAAGAATAGAAAAAAAACATAACCATCCTTCACTGTAGAAAAGTGGAACTATCTACTAATTCATTTAGCATTTAACAGTGTTATACTGTAAGGTTCTGTCCTTATCGTATCAAAGCATGAAGAATTTACCTTCTGATAATTTGATTTTTCAATCCACCTACTGTCACATGTAATGAATAAAGATATTACTAATTTACAAGCTTTCTCCATGACAGTACTTACTTTTCTACTCAAATTTATTAAACACATTTTTGTGGATATAAGTTGTATCAACCAAATTTGTTCCATGTTCGTTATGTATAATACATATTGTCTTAATCCATTTCATATTCATTTCAGTTAATGTTATGCAAATATAGTCCATTGCATTGTCCTTGCATATCCAAGAGGAAATATTTTTTCAGACCCTTGTACATCAGCAATAATGTGAATAAAAATGTCCTTCCTTTCCACTCAAATAATCTCAGGGGGCTAAATTCTTTCCTTCAAGTCATCATGACCCAGAGGCACTGCACTACAGAAAAATATTCTCCGTAACCAATATTCTCCCATTTTATCTTCTAGTTCCAATGAATGCATGCTGTCTTAAGTTTTTGATATTGTAATATAATGCTTTGACACTTTTCACAACAAAAATACCAAAGGAGCATTTTTTTTGTTTGTTTTTCACATCACATCTCCTGCATTTGAAAATGTTAAAATGCAGCCAAGATCAATAAATCTTCAATACAGCAGTAAATGTCAGTCTGTATTCCAGTTTATGCTTACATCCTTGAATGTCCTCTAAATTGTGTTCATTGCTGAACTGCTGCTGCTGAATATGCAGGTGCAACAAAAACAGGTGAAACAGCAAATGCAAGTTTTTCAGTTGCCATAATTGTCACAACACCTGCTTTTCTTTATAACATAACACAAATTGAAAAAAGTAACTCAAAATCTTTTTATATTTCCTCTCAGTTTCATTCAGTGGCAATCACATGAATTTTTCGATTCCCAATGACTTTGCATGAATTTTGTCATTTGCACCATCGACCATCATTAGATTTTTCAATATTCTCCCACATACTTCTGAAACCCAGCAACAGTCAGTCCCCACTCTGGTGATCTAATTTTTCCTGCAATAAATGTTAGAAGTATAAGAAATAAAACTGCTGAACTCCATGCCTGGATTTCCCAACATAAGCTTGATGTTCTTGCTATAAGTGAAACTTGGTTAAACCCAGCATAAACTACTCTGAAATTACACCCCCTGGCTATAATATAATCCATAATGACCATATAAAGACAAAAGGTGGTGACACTGCTTTAATATTTCCCAGTACTTACCACAATTCCACTTACAGCAAACCAACACTAAAAAAAATCAGTTCAACAGAGATTCTTATTGCTTTCCTCAAAATAAACAGTTATAAACCAATATGTATAACTGTCCTCTATATCCCTCCTGGTGGTAATACAGCTATACTGGAAGATATTCTAGATTGGATAGCCATAACATTTCCTCAAGAAATAATATTACTAGGTGATGTGAATGTCAGTCGGTTAGACATAAACTCTAACTCCCCTATATCTAGCATGAACATATATAATTTTACACAACTAATTAATAATCCCACACATTATAATAAGACATCAAATTCTCTGTTGAACTGGTTCCTAGTATCGAACCCAGCAAATACTCCACCACAGGTACAATGTCAGACTCCCTCAGTGATCATCTCCCAATCTATATGACTAGACATCTCACATATCCAGTTAAACAGCATATTTATAAAACAACATATGTCCTATGCTGCCCGACTGAAGGAGCTCCAGCTCTACTCAGTCGCTTACCGCCTGCTTAGAGGTGACCTGTGCCTGACATACAAGGCCATGTCCAACCCGGAATTAATGAACATGCTTCACCTCAAAAAATCTAAATCCATCAGATCCACAAGAGCACGAGACTTAAACCTTGACATGGTCATAAATAGGACGTGCTGGAGGGACAGATTCATCACCCAGAGACTCCCTATGCTGTGGAACAAAATCCCAGTACATGTGAGGCAGAGCACCTCGCTGGCCTTGTTCAAGAGAAATCTTGACCAATGGATGGGAGATCGCAGGTATACCCCAGGGATTACACCAGTGTCACTGCTTGACAGAGGCACAGCAAAATAATGGGCATAATATCCTTCAATAGAAAGGGGTGGTGTAAGCCACAAAAACTCTGGGCTAGGCTTATAAATGCCCTAGGGCAGATAGCCTAGTATAAACCTATGAACCTATGAACCTATGAACACATAACCTTTCCAAGTCTAACCTAGAAATGTTAAGTACTACACTTTCATTTATTAACTGAAACTTCCTAAAAATCCTCCCCTTAGATGATGCTGTCATTGAATATGATGCAACTTTCCGAAATATCCTAAACAGCCTTGCATCTCTCAGGAGAAAGAGACTGAAAACAAATAATGCAATTTGGCTATCCAGAAAGAATAGAGTGCTAATGCAGGATAGAGAAAAAGCATGGGAAGAATGACAAAAATATAAAACACCACAATATCTTGAAAGCTTCAGAATGATTTGAAGATCAGACCATAAATCAAAGAAATGAAGACAAAAAAACTATACTATAACTACTTTCAGACTAATAGTAAACAAAACAATAAAAAATCTTGGACAACCATTACAGAAAGCATACATCCCATCCAAAAATTCAATCCAAATCCCTCTTCATTTAATTCCCCACTTGAAACTGCAATACAGTTCAACTCTTATTTTAGAGATAATATAGCATCTCTAAAGAAGGATTCTTCAACATCTAATACCTTCGCTGCCCCACAGCCACATTTTTTCATGCCTCCTCACTTGAGTGGGTTTGATTTAAGTGTACATTGCTGTGTTGTGCTTTGGGCAACTATTTCATTGTCCTTAGTAAATTCAGTAAATTGCTGACACAATTTTCACTTATTACTGGTTGATTATTAGGTGGTTGCCATAATTGCATTTTGACGTCCTAATATAGACCCAAAAAACTACTCTTAAAACAAACTTAAATCATGCTCTTCTTCAGTTGAAGACATTCCAAGTGAATACCTAAAAATAGCATCCAATAGTATTGCCTATCCTATCTCAATCCTTATAAATAAATAGGTCTATCCAGGAATCCCATGTTCCCTCTCTCTGGAAAATCTCACACATTATCCCTCTGCACAAAGCAGGAAAATCAACAGACATTAATAACTTTAGACCTATAGCAATCTTATCTCCCCCGACACTATCTCCTGCAGGAAGAACTCATATCCCCTACACAACATGGCACTGCCCTTCTAACCTATATAGATACTGTCAGTACAGCTAGAGATAATGGCAAACTAGTCTTCTCCTTATTTCTAGACTTGGCTAAAGCTTTTGATACAGTTTGTCACAGCAAACTCCTGCTTCAATTGTCCTCACTAGGTTTCTCTCCACCCACCCATCTGCGGTTCAAAAGCTACCTGTGCATTAGGTATCAGTCAGTAAAATTGCACTCCATGGTTTCTCCTTACCTCTCAGTCACCACTGGTGTACCACAAGGTTCTATTCTTGGTCCCCTCTTCTTTAACATTTTTATCAACTCCCTCTATACTTCTGCAAAACAAGCCACCCTAATACAATACACAGATGATTCCAATCTCATTTGCACATCTGACAACATGGAATACCTCTAGAAAATTACTCAGAAGGCTTTAACAGCCACTAAAATATGGCTTTGTAACTCACAACTCATGGTCAACACAAAAAAGACCAATCCGCTACTTTTTTCCCTAAATCTCTCTTTCATGAGAAAAAAATTAAAGTCCTCTTTATTGATAATGCAACCATTAAAGTTACTTCTCATAGCAAATTATTTAGAATGATAGTGGATGATAATCTTATGTTTGACCTGCATGTACAAAATTTCATAGGAAAAACTCATCAAAAACTAGGGATGCTTTACAGAGCCAAAAACGTTCTTACTGATGCAACTAAAACTACATTTATCACTACTTATCCCCTTCCCACTCTTTTTTATGGCACCCCCATCCTTACTAACCTCCAGGCTTCACAAAAATGAAAACTGGAACAATGCTATGATAAAGTTGTTACATTTGCAGCATATACCCCTTTCAGAGCCCACCAGTGTATAGCACTGAAAGACCTAAATTGATTAGAATGGCCTTATGAACTAGCATATACACAACTTCTTACCACCTATAAAAATTATCCAGCATCCATCTGCCTGTCCAGCACTGAAAAAAAATTTTGCAAAGTATGCTTCCAGTCGGTCATTATGATTCATTGACCCAAAACACCTGTCTTTCTACACACCTAGAAAATCTGCTGGGTATTGTCTGTACTCGTGCAAGGGACTCCTTACCTGTATCCATCAGGTGTGTATCCTCTTGCCCATCTTTCAAAACCACTCTGGAAAACTTCCTAGCTAAAATCTGGCTCTGTTCTTGCTCAAAACCAGGATAAACTATATTCTTAAATGTCATCAAGTACCTTTTCATTCCTTATACCTCCCTTTTCTACTTACATCCTTACGTCTATCTAAAGTCTCTTCCCTGACTTTGTCTCTAAATATACCATAAGCCTCTTTTTCCCTCACTTCATATTGCAACTCCTATTTGTATTAGACTAGCTTACCTTTAATTTCTCTACAAAATGGTTAAAATGTATCTAATATTAAATGAGTGTCACATACCTTGTATTGATTTGTAACTAATGTTTATCTAATTTGTTACAATAATTTAAACTGCAGATTATTTTGTTTTATTTTGTTCTTAAAATGTTTTGTAATAATTTAAAGCTTTTCTCCCTGGGCCTCTGCTGAAAATGGGCTTCTACCCAGTCAGACTTTCCCAGTAATCAAATGTCAATAAATAAATAAATAAATAAATATTGCATTAAATCTATACCTTCCTCTCCTTCCAGCACTCAAGTCCATCTCATATTTTCTCCTAAATATTAATATCCACTACAAACAGCCATATTTTCGCATGTTCCTCCTAACAAACATTTGTTTGCCTTGTAACAAATCTCACAAACTTACTGTTTAACTGGCATCATGGTGACTTGCTGATAGTGCTGGAACTCAATATCCTCAACACCAGTTACCTCCAAACACCTTACAAGCCAACCAAAAATCCTGTCTGGTGCCATAGATCATGTTGAAGCTTCTCTTATGTGTTCTCATTTTCCACATTAAGTAAAGTTAGGCAGAAGTGCAAGGTAAAATAAAATGACTCATTGCTCTGACTTGGGATAGCAAATACATGTAGTCACTGTACTAAATTTGCATCTACTTGTAAATGATGGGTAGATGCACAGATCTTAAAATAGATATCTTTGTTTCTGGATTAAAGGCATAGACACAGCTATGGAAAAACATACAACTGCACATCAGAATTATGTTTCAAAAGAAAGAAATTTATTTTTAAAATAACTTATACATTTTACTACGGGTGTTGAAGGGCTTACCAACTCTTAGAAAATATTACTGACAAAGACGTATTTGCCATGATAGGCAAAACGCACTGGTTGTGATTATTTGTACATTAATTGTTCCTTTAAACCTATGTTGGCCAAAGAAGCTAGCTTAAATCAATAAGCCTGGTGACCCTTTTTTCCATAACCTCTGACAAAGACCATCTTCTTTGTTGAATGACTGTGCATTGTAACATCAAATCTATGCATGCAAAACATCTTCTGAAAATATGTCAAGGTCTGTGTCAATCACCAAGATATATAAAGGCAAAAATGACTAAGAATTGCCTTTCCTAATGGCTTTCAAATTACATTCTTTTCTGTTAAGGCTAAAAGGAAAACATTCAAAATGTACCCTAAAGCACCTTCTATAAGAGATTTTTCTACATTTTTGCCCTTCCTCTATAATGCCTTCTTAGAAGACATTGACACAGCAGCTATTTGATGATTAAAATCCAACCAACAAACCTTTTTGACTTTGGTTCTTGTTTTTACTGTTCACTCACGTCTCTGTATTTGGGTTACTAGCTATTTGATTATTCCTCGGTCAATGTCTTGCACTGGGGATATGCACATCTATGACACATTCCTTCTGGATAGGTGGCATTCAAGATTCAGCTGTGTTTTTGCCCAGATTGTTCCTGTAGCCAGAACTCTACTAAGACAGATAAACAGCAACACCTTGCACCTCAACCTTCTCTCTTTAGTATTGTGTCTTTCTGTTGCTCACAGTTGGAGTATTCTACCAGAAAAGTGCATTATGGGGATAATGGGTGGGCAATGTGACCTGAAAAAACTGCATATATACGGAGTGGTCATGTCACCTGCAGTGTTGGTACTATTTGTTGCAGTGTTCTAGTGACAAACAGATCCAGTTTTATTTTCCTAACAAATTCTGTGCAACACACATTCTTGAGGCAATAATAATGTTATGCAATAGATCTGAGCCATCAGCCATGTGTGGTTAATTTTTCTTTATGTCTTACCCTCACTCCTACTGTTGCCATTTCATGTGAGTGGGGTTCAAATAGTATTTTATAATTTATACTAGAAAATCCTGAAAAAGTTGGCGTGGAAAGGTTAGCCAGGTTTGAAAGCAACACTGCTGACCTTTAGGAACAACATTTCTGACTATTGTTTGTTTCCAAAAAGCAATTTTTTAATCTTGAATGCTCTAAAAGTTATTTTTCTAGACATCACAGAGCAATACCTTTTTCTTTGGTTATGTCTGCAACTTCCTCACTATTCATTAGCTGCTAGCCCTGTAGTAATACTGCTTAGTCTTACTGTTCCCTTAAGTTCCTAATAACATATTCTATACAATGTGCTGTTAGTAGAATGTTAAGTGTTTTCTCAGCATGAGAATGGATTATAAGTTACTGTTACTGGGGAGGGGAGCAAGATGTCTAACTTAGAGCACCAACTGGAGAAAGCTCTGCGACTGAAAACTTTTCTCTGACAGAAAATATAATTAAAACATTAACATCTGGATATACTTTTTAGCTAATTTTATTCACTAACAAAGAGAGAAGATTTATAGCTTCAAGTTCCTTGAAAGCTATAATTTTTCTGCTGGAATTTTAAGAGCTTGGTTAAGAAAAAACAGACTTCACGTGAGTCACTCAAGAAATGGTACTCAGGATTCTTGTGTTAAAAAGACATACAGTCACTAATTTCTAGTATGCAGTAGGTATCACTTAAAATAGACAAACTGGATACTAAACCTAGAAAGTTTCAAAGAAGAGACCAGAAAGAAGCTGGAACATTTAGAAATTCTTTGGAAACAAGAAAGTGCACAAATCAGTAGTATGGAAGAAGCTTTAAATGATCATGAAGGAAGAATAACTGAAAGTGAGTCTCAGACTGAATTTCTATTAAAACAAAATTACTGGCTCAAATAAAAGGTTGATAATTTAGAAAATAGAGTGACATGATATAATATTAGAATTTTTGGTATACCTGAAAAGCACGAGTGAGACAATATAATATACTTCTTAACATCCTGGCTACATAAAATATTAAATCTTCCTGAAACTTTTTCTTTTGGAACTAAAAGGGCACATTGATTGCTTTGAAGAAGAAAACTCGCCACCATGTTCAATTATAGTTAAGTTCATGTTGAGCTTAGAAAAATATCAAATATTACAAACAGCATAGTCCAGTCCACTTATTAAAATAGGTGAACATGTCACATTTGACAATGATTATTCCAGTAAAATAATGTGCAAAAGAAAACCTTGTTCATCATTGTTCAAGAAACTTAAAATAAGAACAGTATTAAAGCCTTAAAGCCCCACTGGTATTTTCTGCAAAGATCAAATTATTTCTTTCTGAAAAAAAATATTTAACATGCTGGAGGATACAGCCACTTTTGTTAACAGCAATAAAATTCTTAATAATACTGAAGAAATTGAGTGGAACAGTATATCCCTCAAGAGAAAGAGTGAGCTGAATTCCTGGAAAACACTTTCTAAAATTAAAAAGTTTAAAAACAAGTGATGTTTGTTCTCTGATTGCAGTACTTTTTTTTTTCATAACAATAGATTTACCCTTTAAGTAAAATGTTTGTACAAGACTTTAAGCTTCAAACATCTGTAAGTATGTATTTATATTTTAAGCTAAACATTTTTCATGATGAGGAATATAAATGGTTAGTTTTACTGCTTTACTATATTGACAGTGGAAGACTTAATATACTTCATTTAATTAAACTTATAAGTGTAATTCTGAATGTTAAACAAATACTTCTTGTAAGAGAATTCCATTAAATTATAAGCAATATAATTTATAGCTTTAAGACTATATAAGTTAAGAATTTTATTTTATTTGGTCATATTTGCTTAGTATATATATATTGTTAACTGAATGTCACATCTAAATAATATGATGATTAGACGTTTTAAAGTGCTAGTGATTTTTTCTTAGTTACTGTATAACATATTCCTTTTATAGGGCATTCATGAAGCAAGTAACACTCAGACAAAGCTTGAGAAAAAAAGAATGTTAGATTTGTGTCAGAATACTGATTTCCTCCCACCTTGTGTTGTTCTGAAGAAAATCTGGATACAAATTAATCACTGATGTCTGTAAAAACAGAAAGGAACTTTGTTTTTCCTTTCTTTTTTTCAAGTATATATGTGAGAAATCTTTTCAAAATAACATCTTTTTCCCTTTTCTTAGAAGTGAAGAATTGGGAAACTCAAAGCTTTTGTAATGCTTTATATCGATCTGTTGCTCAATATCATTTGCTTACATTTTGCTGAATGTTAATAGCTTATGTTGCTTTATTATTAACTCCCACTGTACATATTAATGGAAAGAAGTAAAATTAGACTATTTGTTACTGATTAAAACAGCTTAAAAGAGCTAAGAATGAGAAACTTACAGAGGAAATTAGCAGATATTGTTTGCTGTGAGTTGTCATTTTCACATGTTGGAAAAAATTCTGATGCCAGGATGTCAAACTTAAATCAGAAAAGCAGTTCACAATGGCTAAAAACACACATTCAAATTAAACAAGCAGAAATTCTTTAATATATATAGCCAAGATTGTTGTTAATACTAGAATTAATAATGGTAAACATCTTATGAATGTATGCAAATACACAAGGAATTAAATATTTAATATGTAAGATTAATAAAAGAGCAGTATCAGTAAGTCAAGAAATGTACAAACATACTATAATCTTTAATAGAGAGCTGATGATTAAATAACTCTTTGATGGTAAATTTTAGAAATACAAGATCTCCAGAATAAGGTAGACTATAACTGGGAAAATAAGACAGATAAATATAGTTAAATAACAAACTGTATATAAGAAAGAAGTCTATTACATACACCTGTATATACAGAAATGTGAATGTACAAGGTCTCATATAACTTATGTAAATCAGTGTACATATCTCTTTAAGAAACCTACTCTGGGCATGTACTAATGTACTAATTACTGAGCATGTGCAGAGACAAAATGCCATTTCGTGGTAAGATGCTATAGTGTAAGCATGTCTGTATGTGAGCTCTATTTGTTAATCAGTTTGTTTATAGTTATTAAAGGTGCTATCCATCCCGAGCTTCTTAAATGAACTACCCCACCTGCTTGTCTTCCTTGGAGTAAGGGACAAGCAACATGGTGTCAGAAGTGGCTTATCTAATGGCCAGAAAAAACTGCAATTTTTCTACTTTGACTTTGAGAGGTATATATAGCAGTGGACCATCCTTGCTACATGCATAATCTGCAAAGAAAAAAAAAGTCAGAAACAAATTGCTAATGTTAAACTTGCTCAAGCTATTTCTTATTTACAAAATATGAAAAGAACCATACAGACCAAATTCTTTGCTAAGCATGTACTTTTTTGTATTAACTGAGGCTATCCAAGTTATCAGAAGTATATGAAGTGTTTGCATGTTTGTGAGGTATTACAGTAAAGTTATTTTGCAAATACAACCATTCAGATAATATTTTACAAAGGACAGTGTTTTGAAGAGATTATTGTGCATTTGTGTGTTACTGCAAGCTACAGAGAGATAACTTATTCATATAATTACAAGAGGACATGGGCTGCATTGTGTTTTAATATAATTTATTGGCATGGCAGATGGATTTCGAAAACCATCACTACTAGTGTATGACACTAATATTGTTGAGAATTAGAGTGTATTTGAGCAAGAATATGACATGTTCATAAAGGCTGCATTTTCTGATAAAGATGACCATACAAAGGCATTTATTTTGCTTAATTTAGCCGGGTCAGAAGCTACTGAAGGGAAAGTTAATTTGGGTATGCACCTGCTATCTATGCTGGAGGGGAGAAACTGTCATATTGTTGTATAGACTGAGTCAAGGAGGACCCTGAGTGCTTAAAATGTAAATTTAGAGAAATGTGTAACCCCCAGACAAATGTTACAATGGAGAGGCACTTATTTCACACAAGGGGTCAAAAGCCTGCTGACACTTTTGCAGCATATATAACTGACCTGAGAAATAAAGCTAAAATGTACAGATTTGGTGATTTAAGAGATGAGTCAATAAAGGACGGATGTGTGTGTGGTATTAAATATGATGCTGTGAGAAAGATTTTGCTTCATTGCAGTGTTTTAACTTTAAATAAAGCTGTTGAGATTTGTCAGATATATGAGCTTACAGAAAAGCACACCAATATGCTTACAAATAAGAATAGCTTGTGCTGTTACTGCAGCAAAGCTCATGTTGATAGTATGCAGCATGTTATTAAAAGAAACAGGTCCAGGCAAATGTCAGCAACTGTCATCTCTGTCACACCCACTGGTAAGCCTCAGAGCTTTCTAGCAAGTTCCAGAGTTTGCTGACAACCAAACAAAACCAGACCTGCTGGCAAAAAAACCAAGTAAACCAGAAGCCAAACATTTAGCGCTTTCATCCACTGTTTAATACGTGAACTTCCTCAGAAACATTTTCAAATGATTTCCAGTTCCTTAAATAACTTACTAAATCGAAAATTACATCATGACCATCAAACTGAAAAAATAACAAATGTGATTTTCTACAAAAATGAAGTATTGTCATAATGATAACAAATAAAAAAAAAAAAAATATATATATATATATATATATATATATATATATATATATATGGGTTCACTTCAGTTCACTGAACTTTCAATTCACTGACTTTCATTTCACTGACACCATTTCACTGAAATTCATTTCACTGAAACTTCATTTCACTGAAAGTTCATTTCACTGACAACTATTATTAGCAATAAAATGGAATATTCCCCCTTCCCCACTGTAGTGCGACCCTGGAGTTAGAATATATAGTTAGGGGGGTGTGGGGGGCGCATCCCCCCTACTTCATTTCATATGATATTCTTACATTTTGATATAATATTGCTTAGTAAAAGAAAAGTAAGTGTGGGGCTGCGCCCCCCACACCCCCTAACTATATATTCTAACTCCAGGGTCGCACTACAGTGGGGAAGGGGGCATATTCCATTTACTTTGTAATAATACTTGTCAGTGAAATGAACTTTCAGTGAAATGAAGTTTCAGTGAAATGAATTTCAGTGAAATGGTGTCAGTGAAATGAAAGTCAGTGAATTGAAAGTTCAGTGAATTGAAGTGAACCCATCTATATATATATATATAAATATATATATATATATATATATATATATATATATATATATATATATACAAATTCCAGAGTTTGCACATCCTCAATGAAGCATAAGAGTGAGTCAGCAAAATCAAAAGGATTTGTGGCTGTTGCCACTCCCAGTGCACCAAATTTCATTACCAGCTGTCATAATTGTGGCAGTAATGAATCTAAAAGAGAAAAATGCTTAGCTTTTGGTCAACAATGCCACAAATGTATTAAATGGAATAATTTCAAAAGATTTTATAAATCAAAATAATGTGTGCTCTCTTTTATTAAAAAGGAACATTTTAAGAATCAAGTTGTTCAATTAGAAAACCATGACCCAGACTCTCATTCTTTTTATGTTGATGGTGTGGCAGTGCTTAGTGAAACAGTCAATGCAGTAGATTTAATGGCCGAGAATTAAGTATTTTGCACTGTTCCGATAAATGGCAAAACCACAGAGCTCAAAGTACAATGTTATGTCTGCTGAAACATTTGCTATAGTGTGAGTTGGTGAAAGGCTTGACTGGACAAAGTGTGTGAAGCCTGTTGCATATAATGGTAAAGAGATTCAAACTGAAGGCACAGTAGTGCTTTCATGTTACTCTGCTGGTAGAAGTTATGACTTGTTATTATATGTGGTCAAGATGCATGTTCAGTCACTATTAGGTCTCAGTGACTCTTTGAAAATGGGATTGCTTTCATTTAACAAGGAAGTTCATCATGCTTAAAAGACAACTACACTAATTCTGCCCAGTCTATTGTTTCTACATATGCCGATCTATTCAAAGACAAACTAGACAAACTTCCAGTTGTGTACTCCATGAAGTTGGTCCCAAATGACAGTCCAGTTATTAGGCCAGCACATAAAGTTCCAATAGCCATGCAAGACAGAGTCAAGGCCGAACTAGACATAATGGTGCAACAAGGTGTGATTTGTCCAGTTACAGAACCAACAGAGTGGGTATCGTCCATGGTGGTAGCTCATAAAAAAGCACAGATGACATCAGAATTTGTATTGACACACAAGATTTGACAAAGGCACTTAAAAGACCTTATCATCCAATGTGCATAAAGAAGCTGCAGCCTTGATGCCAAATGCCACTGTTTTTTCTGTCTTAGATGGAAAGAGTACATTTTGGCAAATTCAGCCTGACAAGAACTCCTCACTGTTCACTACTTTCAGTACTCCATTTGGCAGGTACATATTTCTGAGAATGCCATTTAGGATAAATTCTGCAAGTGAAGTCTTTCAATGTGCAATGCAGCAAATTTGTTATGGGTATCCTTGTGTTATTATAGTAGACTACATACTGGTAGTAGGTAATGGTGAAGCTGAGCATGACAGAAACCTCAGAAAAGTTCTGGAAAGGGCATGTCAAGTGAATCTTAAGCTGGAGTCCACAGAAATACAAATTCAGGCTAAGGTAAGTCACTTATGTTGGTCATTTATTCACCAGTTCAGACTTATGACCAGACCCTTCTTAGAAAACAGCCATTCTCGAGATGCCAGCATCAGACAACATTCAAGCCCTGCAATGATTTCTTGGCATGTCTAACTACCTAGGCAAGTTTATTCCAGACCTGAGTCAAATATCAGCACCACTCAGACAACTAACATGTAAAGATGTATCTTGGTCTTTAGAACAACACCAGAGAGCATTTGATGTCCTGAAACAGAGAATTGCCAGTCCACCTACTCTCAGATACTATGATGTTCCAAAGCCAATTACTCATTCATGTGATGCTTTGAAATTTGGTCTTGGTGCAGTCATTTTACAAGAGAGTCAATCTGTTGCTTAAGCATCCAGAACTCTTACCCAAACAGAAATGCAGTATGCTCAGAGAAAGACATTTTCACAATTGTGTTTGCATATTCCAAGTTCCATGATTATGTATATTGTAAATCTATCCAAACTTAAACAAATCATCAACCTCTAGTCACTATCCTGAGAAACAAAAAAAGGAGAGGAGCTGCTATACTTTGAAGAAAATCTACTGTAATGTCTAAGGTCATGGAATCCATTAATGATCCCTAAGGAATGTATACATTTGTAATAATTAAATGCAATTGCAAACTCTGTACACTAGCTAATTTTTACTGGATCCCTGGAATAGGTTCAAGAATGGCTAAAAATCCCTTAAACTTCATACAAAGTTATTAGAAGGGTAGTTTAATTTTAGCTGGGGGTTTTAACTGCATATCTACTACAGAAGATACAAGTGAATAGAAGAAAGCTAAAATACTGGCATCAGCTAAAGCACTAAACAGATAGAGTGATACTTTAGTTGCTTTACCAGTAAAAGCAGAAAATAAGTCATTGTTCTTCAGTCATTATACTTTTTTGAGTGGGATGCAAATTAGAATTAATAGGATGTATGCTTCTATAGATTTACATAATAAAGTGAATGATTTTTAAAACTATTCCTTATCCTTTATCTGATCATAATGCACTAAGTATTAACAGATATAAAGAAATTTCAAATTATCTATAGAATCCCAGTATATATGATGAAATGAAAAGATTTTAAGAGTTACCTTAAGGAACAAATTGAGATTTTTTTTTTATCTTTGAATGATAATGGTCAGGTTAGTAAAGTCATATTATGGGATTCCTTAAAATTGCATATTAAAGATAGTATAGGATGACGGACTAGTAATAAAATGAAAGGATGTGATAAAGATTTGTTAGAAATACAAGATAAAATAGACAAAGTGAGGTCTGAATAACAAAGACATTAAAAATTAATGACAAAATATCAAACAGTTTTAATGCATAAAGTGGAGATAGCTTTAGAAAAAAAATAAAACTGCACAGTCATGCAATATTTTCAAAAACTCTACATAGATTAGCAAATAGAAATAATAGAAATAAGATGTTAAGCAAAAGGCAGAAATCAATAATATCCAAAATCCTTACACTAATATTCTTACTTCAGACATAGAGGAAATATTTAATATTTTTTTTAAAATGCCATAAGGATCTTAGCAAAGTAAAATAATAATCCTGATGATTACAAAATTGACAAGTATTTAAAGCAAAATGTTAGTAATAAACTTAATTACCAACAAATATCCCTATTGAATAAGCCTATTACTCTGATAAAAGTTAAAGAAGTTTTAAAAAAAAGGGAAAAGTGGTAAAGCTCCAGGGTTAGATTGTTTAAGTATGAAATTATGCAGTCTGCTTCTATTAAATATTTTAGAAATACTGAGTAATGTTTTCAGTATAATTCAGAGAGACATCATTTTTCTCTCATGGAAATTTTCTGTAATCTCACTTATATTTAAACAAAGGCCAATCATTTTTTCCTCATACAAACCTATTTCATTATTAAAGGCAGACTATAAACTATTTACTTCCTTTTTCACTACAAGATTAAGAGATGTAGTAGATATATTATCGTGAATAGATTCATGCATGATAATATAAAAGTGGTAGTAACTATCTTAGATTTAACAAAAGGAATGAACAAGAAATCGTCCCTAATTAACTTAGATATCATGAGAGTTTTTTGATTCTGTAAATTGGAACAACTTGTTTAAAACTTTAGAAGTTCCTGTTTGTCAAGGGATACCATTTGTAACAAGCATGCTTACTGAAGGCATGAAATATGAGAGAAAAATAGAGAGTGTGGAGATGGGATGTTGAATGTCTTCATTATGGGATGTTGAATGTCTTAATTTCTGTGTATATATTACAAATATGTTAAATTAATGAGTTACTGTTACTGTTTTGTTTGCTCTAATAAAATCAAAGTGATTACAACATCTTAAAAATGTGCTGATGGTATACATTAGACACTACATTTAACAGATGATAAACGTTGCATTATGAGACCCAAAGAATGGATGACAACAAAAAGAAACATTGAGAAACTGGGACAACTATCATACTGCTGTACATTTGTTATATTTTTGTATATTTTGACCATTTGTTTCAAAATGTAGGAACCACAAGCATGGCATTGGTAGCAGAAACTAAGAAGAAGTGCTGTCTGGTAGGATTAGAATATTACATAGGTTTTCTATTCTATGACTCTAAATGCTACAGCCTGGCAGGTCAGTTGCTAAGTTACTCAGTGATGTCATAAACACAATATGGAGTTTTAGATCCCCAACTCTAATCTTCTTAAGACCTGAGGCATCAATTGGCCGTTGAAGGTGGGTCTATATTAGATCAGCAAAAAAGTTTTTCAGCAAATGGCTCTTTGCCAAATCCTCATTGTCAAAAGCTTGCTGCATCGAACAGCCATTTCAGCAAATTTGTTCCTGGGGGAAAAATGCTTGGCCAGTGTAAAACTTCACAAAATTTAAAACCCTCCAAAGTGGGGGGTTTCACCCCAACACCCTCAATGTGGGGTGCTGTGCCCCCACACCCCCTAATTAAATATATCAACACCAAGATCATTGCACTATAGTGGGGAAAATAGCAAATTCCCAATGATGGCCAAGCTTTTTCCCCTAGGAAAAAATTTGCTGAAACGGCCATTTGACGGAGCAAGCTTTTGACAATGAGAGTTTGGCAAAGAGCCATTCACTGAAAAGATTTTTTTGCTGATCTAATATAGCCTCATTGAATTTACTATGTATAGCTTTAGCACATAAATGTTAACAATGGCTACATCCTTTCTTGCATTTATGTGATTCCCTTCATCTCTATACTTAAATCACCACTATTCAATGTTTCAGTGTATTTCTTCATTATTTCCATATGGACAATGTAGGCAACCTAGACAAAATGTTATTTTCTTAATCTGTGTTTGGTTATCTTCATCTCAGATAACTCTAGTCTCCAGGAGTTTGTATATGATAGCCCTTTTCTGGTGACACAAAGAAGAATGACAAAATCTTTCTTCTTCATGAACACAGACCTTAATTAATATAGTCTGCCTATTTCCCAAGATTTAAAGTTTGTTTGCACACACATGTTATTTCTTTTTATACTGAAGGATATGAGTAGTAGTGTCAGATTAGTCATTGCAAGAAACAAGACTGCTAAACAAATGCTAAGTTAAAAGTAACATAAGAAGCTTTAGATATATAGAGCAAATGATTACTCCTTTACAGTGTACAAGAGGGAACCTCCTTCAGACACACTTAACAAGAAAACATTAAACCAGTGTATACTCTGTATAAAGGAAACAGATTAACTATTAATAAGAGACTGCAACATTGTTTCAACAGACTGAATCTATGTAAAATAGTACCTATTCATATTCTGGAACAAATGAGGGATTGTAGATATGGGAACTTAAACAGTGTAATAGCAAAGCATGTCAATTCTAAGCATAATAGGGATGTTACTGCTTTAAAATATTTTGCTATTAGATGTATTTCTTCTACATATAAATGTATTATGCAGTGTTAATATGGAATTTTGGAAAAAAGTAAAAGCATCTGATACACATACGTACATACATACGTACATACATACATAAACACATGTGTGTGTGTGTGTGTGTGTTTGTATGTGTGTGTGTGTATGTGTGTGTGTGTGTGTGTGTGTGTGTGTGTGTGTGTGTGTGTGTGTGTATATATATATATATATATATATATATATATATATAGAGAGAGAGAGAGAGCGAGAGATGGATATAAATATAGATATCGATATAGATAAAGATATAGATATATGAGTCTACTGAAATATATTGAATGACTCAAATGTCGATGTATACAAAGTCAACAAAAATTATCAACACACTACTATATATGTGCTGACAAACATCTTCCCATGCAAGCCATTATTTTGATAAATGTTAATTTTGACCATATATAAATTATATATATATATATATATATATATATATATATATATATATATATATCTATGGGTTCCATCAATATGTTCGAAGTTTCACTACTATGAACTCCACTTCACCGAGTCCACTTGTTCGAAGTAGTGAAACTTCGAACATTGACTTCGGCAGTCATACTATAGTGCAGAATGGGAATATTCCGTTTTCCCCACTTAGTGCGATCTCGGAGTTGGTATATTTAAGTAGAGGGGGTGTGGAGGGCACAGCAATATCTGGAAAGCAGCCAGACTTTCGATCATACCCCTCCTAACATGCTAGTCATGCTGCATTAAACACAGATTTAAGTGCCTCACACTCATGTCCCGCTTCTCCAAAATACTTGAGGAATACAATTCTTGTACATCAGTAGTCTTTATGCTTGCTGATAGTGCTCCAGTAATGCTGCTTTATCTTGTGATCCTGTATAACTAGCTTTCATGTCCTGCTTTGTAAGAATGGCATTCAAGTATTATAGTGTAGGTTCAAAAAATAATTATCAGTTTATGAAACAGTGAAACAAAAAGCCCAAACCAGCTATTCAAAAGTACGTGTCCTCCCCAAACACATACTGCACAGATTTATATGATCTAACTCCAACATTGCACAAACTCAGAATAAATAATGACTCAAAAAATACTTTCACAAAAAGCAGCACCTGAGCTTTTTATTCCTGAGTTTCAGAATTCAAGATATGGCAGTGAAACCATGTAACACAACCAGCATTATTTTATACCTTCCTGTATCTTTCCCCCAAAAAAGAGCTTTTTGGGGATTGAGACAACCCATTTAATAAATTAATCATTATCATGATTATTATCATAACAATTAAATACAAATAAATAGGTAAGTACTATACTAGCTGCCCTTAGGACCATTTTAAGCCTAGGCAATTTGCCTTGTTGAGAATCAAACCCTGTACCTCTTGACTGTGAGATAAATACTTTAACCATTATGATGTTTTTATTCTACAATTAGTGTTACTATTGAAAGCCACTTTAGAATGCAAAAGTACTACTGAAATACAATTTTATTCTATGCTATAAGGCAGTTTCTACATTATATTAAGCTTAAAACACATTAGGAGAGTATATAAAACAAATTGAAAATCTGCACTCTTTTACCATCATCTGCCCAACTGCTCTCCTTTTCATTTTGCTGTGTAAAGCTCTGTATATAGACTGGTTGGAAGGTACTATATAAATCCATATTCACCAGCACCCATTTTCTATTTTTAACCTGTTTTTTGTCATAGTGTCCACACATAACTTAATCTTTTTCACCTTGTTCCTCGTTTACAGTTCCTCCTCTCCCTGTATTCTGTTTTGTGTAGGTTGTGTTTTTCTTTACCTATCACAATAACACTCTTTATACGCATATCCTCTGATCAGCTTGGTTCTACTACAATCGCTCGAGTCACAAACACTCAAAACCCACTGTTTCAAAGCCAGAGACTTGAGAGTCTTGTAGATGAGGTAGGCTGCTGGTGATTATAGCAATGTGATTAAGTCCTGGCACTAGCAACAAACTTTATCCTGCATACAGATTTGATTCCTATCTTTTCCAAAACTCATGTGAGAGAAAAGCTTCATGTGTCTGCAAATACAGCTTAGCTAACAGGGCATAAACAAACTTGCTCTGCAGAAGACTTAAAAATATTGCTAAATTTCAGTGCAATCAGGACTACATATTGGAACTCATGGACACACTTGTACCCAGAAACCTTTTTCTACTCATTGTATACCTTACTTTCCTGGGTCTTTTATTACATTGCTTGCTGGAAACCAGATATCATTTCAGAGCTAAAGTAAAATAAAAGTTATTGATCAGCAACATATATTCCATTTTTACACAGAGAAAACCAACCGGCCATTCTTTCCACACGTGAGTCTGTCTAAGACCAATGTTTACACACACACACACACACACACACACACACACACACACACACACACACACACACACACACACACACACACACACACACACCCTTTGTAATGGATATGGAACACTTAGTAATTCCCTGGCTCACAAATATTTGTCGCAGGGTCTAAACTGAGTTCCCTTCCTGTCTCACAAATAAAATACTCTGGTTGGTCAAAAATAAATATTCCCTTTTCCCCCGGCACTCACAAATAACTGGCTCACAAAACATCCTTCCCTGGCACAAATAACAGCTGAAGGTTTTTAATTCCTGCAATGCTCACTGGAATAAGGTTTTTGAATAAACATTTCTTCCCTGGCTCAAATAACAGCGGAAGCCCACAGTTTGTAATTCCTGCTCTCTTGAAACAGCTGGAAATGGTTCGAATTTCAATTCTGACAGGCTGGTTCATGGGCTGATGTCATTGCGCACGTGATGTCAGTCAAAGTCCAAAAATTTAAAAACAGAGCCAGGAAAATCAGAACTGAAGGGGTGCCACTCAGGAATCATGGCCCCCCGTTATTTGGACCTCAAAACTGGTAAAAACCGAGAAATTCGATATGGTTGAGAGGTATGAGATAGAAATATAGATAGATAGATAGATAGATAGATAGATAGATAGATAGATAGACAGACAGACAGATAGATAGATAGATAGATAGATAGATAGATAGATAGATAGATAGATACATAGATGGATAGATAGATAGATAGATAGATAGATAGATAGATAGATAGATAGATAGATAGATAGATAGATAGACAGATAGACAGATATAGGCGTATGTATGTATGTGTGTATAGATAAATAGATTAGTTAGAAATATAAAATTAGCATGGTATGAGGGCTTGCTATCTGCAAAAAAAAAAAAAAAAAAAACAACAGTTTTACTCTGTAGGTTCGTTAGTTATGCCTGGGATACACATTAGTGTTTTAAAGGCTTTTTTTACCTTTTTCAGTTGTATTTTTTCTTGTTGTTCTAGTGACTACTGAAGCTTAAAACAAATCCGCTAGACATAGGTATAGCTATCTATCTATATATAGAAAGGACCCATATATATGCGTATATTGATCCCTATCAATTGATCAAATCTTCAGAAACTCAAACGCTATATGGTCAAGACCATAAAATCGAGTTTTCTGAAACTTGAAGCTTTTGAATGCAGATTGCGGTGCAGTGAGAATCGGGAAATTTACCCTTTTTCTCACTGTAGTGTGATCTTGGAGTTGGTATATATAATTTGCAGGGGGTGTGGGGTGCAGGGGAGCTTGGTCCCTAGATTTTTTTTTTAATGTTTTTCAAGTTTCCGAAAACTTGATCATCCGATAGGGATCCATATGTATATACCTTTATATTGTGCAATCTCACACTTAGAACATACAATTAGCAGGGGGTGGGGGGCAGCCTCCCCATGTGGAGGATGCAGGGAGCTTGCAAAACATTATGCTTTCTTTCTTTTTTTTTTCTTTAGGTTTTGCATTCACTGAGAATTAATTCTTGGCATATGAGTCATAGCATGTCAACATGCATAATGTCATTCAGTTTGGGTCGACATTATGCATGTTGACAAAAGTAGCATTCAATGTATTTAATATACATGTGTGTGTGTGTGTTTGTGTGTGTGTGTGTGTGTGTGTGTGTGTGTGTGTGTGTGTGTGTGTGTGTGTGTGTGTATGTGTGTGAATGCTTAAAAGAGTGAACAAAAAGGGCCAGGATATGACAGGTCACTAAAGCACTCAGGTCACTAAACTTCAAGTGCTAGTATGACTAAGTCATAGTCCATGTGGGCATAAATGGCCTAAGATGCACCTCCCTTGACTATATGAAGAAAGAAATGATTGAGCTCTCAGAATCTGTCTCATAGACAGTTATGAGTCTAACATTGAGCAGCATTCTACCAT
>NC_056726.1:564511782-564544282 GCF_019279795.1 Protopterus annectens | reverse complement strand
GGACTGCCTTCTTATCCATGTTTAGGTAAAGATAACCCTTATTTAAAGTTATTGATCTGCCATTGTAGTTCTTCAATGACTTACTGTCTCATATCCCTAATCATAAGATGGGCTCCTAGATGGTCAAAATTTCTTTGTTATTTTGCACCTTGCTTTGTTCAATGCATTGATGGCACCTCTGAGAAAGTCATTGTACTTCATAGCTTTCTTTGTCCACTGTTTCTTTACCTCTTCCATTGGTTGAAATTGAAGACAGTCTGACATATTTGTTTATCAACATTAATAACCAACATAGTTTAAAATGGGTTTGCACTTTAACATGTAGGCAAAGATCATGACAATTGATAAAATGATTTAATTTACTGTTAATGGAGAAGAAACAGAAATAATAAAAGTCAGCCTAATAGTCAACAATAAAATGACAACCAATCAATCATTCGTGAAGTCTAATGATGAAGTAGTCTTATCAGAACAACCAAAAATACTTAGATAAGATGTCTAAGCCCACTGGTGTATCTCTGCATACAAAGGCTTGACATGTCTAGTCTGTGTTATTTTCAGTAATGTTATATGGCTATGAACACCTTGTCAGTAAAGAAACTGTGAAGACTAATACATATGCAATGTACTGCCTGAAAAAACAAATTAGTTATTAGTGGAGGAGTCAAGACCTAAGTATTCACTGGAAGCTCAAATGGCAAGACTTCTTTCTTACTTGGGCCATATGATGCAAAGAGAAAGATCGTTAGTAAAAGACATCAGGCCTGGCAGAGATTTATGTCAATGTAAAAGAGTAAAACTAACAATGAGATTGACTGAAACAATAGCTGCCACTGTGTCAGTAATTACGCATCTGACTGAAGACAACATACTTCAGAACAGTATCTTTAGGGTGATCATGATCTGACATCAACTCAGTGACACTTAACAGAATCAGGATCATCAGGGAAACTGAGTTGGGGAGTTTATAGTGAACTTGTATTGCAGAAAGCATAATTTATGCACAGCTAATTAGTTATGTTATGTAAGACTGTATAAAATTTTATTTTTATAGTGGACTCAATAGGCAAAAGATTCCTCTTTTTACATGGGAGACCAGTTGTATGCTTAAGTGACCTACACATGGAAATGAAGTCTAAAGAAATCAACCCACAATTTACTTGATTTTTTTTTTTCTAGTTCATAGCATTACCCTTTGGGTTGTATTGTGTGGCTTTTCAGTGTTGTATATACTACCAGATCAGCAAATAAACTGACTATGTCCTCTCTTTTGATTTTCTTCAGTATACAACTGTCATTTGAGTTGTTCGGTCATGTAAGGAGTACTTGAATAAGGTGCTGCGATTAAAGGCAATATATGTTTTGAATTGTACCTGTGGAGAAACCTTTTTGATTAGTAATGTTTTAGAAAACATAATGTGCATTCAAATGCCTATTTTTGATTACTCTATTTCCAGATTTCATTACATTTTAGTAAATGGTGCTCTGTATTGTATCAGGGCAAATCCCATTATTTTTGATGTGTATTATATCAGAGATATCTTTTCCCAGAGATAAAATACTTCTAGAACTTGGGATGTTAAGGTAGAAGCCTATCACCAGTAACACTATATCCTAGTGAGCTTTACAGTACCTACCATTTTCACAAGTGAAGCCACTGTTATTCCATGTACTGCTAAAGTTACTTTCAGCAATACATTTTATGTTCTGTTTTCCAGGAATGTATTTTGTTTTATTTTTTGGTGGATAATGACTTGTAGCACATGTCAAGGTCACGGTTGAATTTCTGACGTACTTTTTCAAATTTGGAGTAAATCTTAGTTCCTTTTCGCATTCCACTGTTTGTTGACATATTTCTAATGGAAAATAAAATGATATGTTAGTAAAGGCCATTTTACTGCAGTCATTTAAAAGAGACTCACATTTAAAAAATATTCATAAAAGGAATAAATATAGTTGCAACAATTTTAAGGCACTCCAAGCATTTAACACAAATATTTTTCTTTATAATATATACAGAATGACCATGATGTCTACTCCAAAGCAAACAGACTAATTATTATCATGGAATGACTGTACAACGAGGCTCAAGTTATTACAAGTACCACACAGCACTGTACCTTTGGCCAGAAATCCTATAATCAGATTTACATTAGTCAGTAGTGGTAACACAGTCAGCATCAGTAACTGGGTCTATATTACATTGTCGAATTCACAGGAGTTCGAATGATGTAATATCGAACTGTTAAGTTAGAAACCCAAAAAGTACGAAGACAGAACATCGATTTTTTTCCCCAGGGGAAAAAAAAATCACTGTTCCGGTACAAAAGAAAAAAAAAAGACATGTACACTTTAAACTTAAGTTAATGTGGGGGGCACACCCCCAACTTAAATATACCAACTTCGAGATCGCACTACAGTGGAGGAGATAGCAAAACCGCAAAAATGGCCTACCGATTTTTTCCCTGGGAAAAAATTGGTGTTCCGTGGCATCACTATTTCTGTGTTTCAAACATTTGGGTTCGATATTACAATGTTCGGACTCCTGTGAGTTCAACGTTGTAATATAGACCCTCAGTAACTACATGGAATATAAACCATATTAGCTTTGGTGAAGATGCCTGTATTTATTGAGGTAAATATGCCAAACACCATCTTTATTTCAAAAGTATTTAGAACAGAAAAGTAAAACTTTTAGAGAAAGCAAGCAACAACAGACTTAGAGAAGGAAATGATAGCAATGGTAAAGAACTAATGACTGTCCCTTTGCAGTGGGGATTATAGAAATGCAATCAAACATTGAGTGACACAGGTGGAGTGGTCCCCAATGGTTGCATCTGAGGCAGCCAGATTAGTCTTTAGTCCTTTGTTATATACATCTGGAGACCTTCAGACATTTTTTTTCTGGGCAGGGTGCACTTATCTTCTATATAGGGATGATTTCTTGTACTCTGCAAAGGTCAGACAATTAACATTTTCTGTAACAAAATATTTTTGGAGCTATTTAAATACTTGTAGTTTTTAAATTCCTAAAAAGACATTGGCACAAAACAGCAATTAAGCTACATGTTTTCACCAAACTATTGACATATGCCTATTTCAAACATAGCTCTTGCTCACCTGAATTCAATCTTATACAGACAGAATGAGATAACCTGAATACAATGAGGTGATTTGTAGTGTCCTTTATGTTCTGCTTCACTGACAGAAGTATTATGAAACCAGGCACTATACATTTGCCATTTAACTCCCATCCTCTCCTCTAGTCCTTCATCCATGAAATACAAGGCATTACTACGTGGGCTCAGAAAACGTAACACTGCCAACAATGATCCAATGATCCAGTTCTCTATTAACTATTTTTCTCCATTATCTATATTGTTTTTTTTTTTTCTTTTTCTTTTGGGTCTAACTAGAAAAAGCTAAGTTTGTGTCCAAGATAAAGAAGTACTAAGGTGGTTTCTTAAGATGTTGTTGCCACTATTCCTGAAATCAGTCATTGGACACAAACTTGACTTGCCCACAGCCTTCATTATGTTTTTTTGGTTATTATTTTCCATTATATTGGCAGCTTCTTTTCACGTGTAGTTACTTTTCTAGCCCCTGTGACTCGACTCTGTGGAAGTTCAGAGTGTTTTTCTTGTGGGTATTTTAATCTACACACACACACACACACACACACACACACACACACACACACACACACACACACACACACACACACACACACACATGATTTAGATTACTCACTTTTGGATATGGATATTTTGGCTTTCAAAAGATGTCAGAGAGGGATGGGCAGGAACTTTATATGTGTGTTATTATCCATAATAATCAGACAAGTACCACCAGTAGCAGCCTGGTAATCAAAAGATAAGGAGAGGGAAGCCCACTGTTAGTCATGCCAGAATAAGCTAGACACTACTTCATACCAGAATACCAGTATATAATCTGTGCTGCATCTTCAGGGATAAAAGCTGTGATGGCTAAGTGGCTGGAAAAGTAGATTTGTGTATTTTATTTCACATGAAGATGACATTGGTTTGTTTTCATTGGTATGTAAGAGTACTTAACATTTCTCTGTCAAGCCTTTATTTTTGTAAAGGTATAGTGTAGGTCATCATAACTATATTGCATTTTGCTGCCTGACCTTCAGTGCACAGCAATTGTATTTTTCACATGATAATGGTTTTGTAATTAATCTGTTTCACACATCTGTGGTATTTTATCAAATAGTGAAAAGCCTTTACTGTCTGAAAGAAGTGCTAACTGTTGTCACTCAGTATATGTCACATGTGCATCTAGAGTCAGAACTCAGAAGTGTTAATTATGTTTTTTATCAGTCTTACTGCCCAAGATCTTGTTTATCCCACAACTAGAATTTCAGACCTGATGGCATGCTAGTAGTGATGTTGTTAAAGTGTGCCTGAAAGGAATAATGTTGTCGCTGTTTGTAAAGATTAGACCATGACATGTTATATGGCTTAAAGCCTTTTAGCTATGATTTAGGCATAAATTTACTGTATGTCAAAGTTTGTAAAGGGAATGTACTGGTCACTCCATTAGGCTTACAGTCATTATACTTGGACTTTATAGGTAGGTTATCCATGCATTGCTAAGCTGAATATGTTGTTCCATTATATTTTCACTGACTTTGAGTGCAACTGTTCCACATGTCCATATATTTTGACAGCTGTCCACCAATTATTTGTTTGTTTTGTCTAGGCCTTTTAGCTATGTTTCCAGAATACATTTACTTTATGCCAAGGTTTTGAAAGTTGTTCAGTAGTAAAATATGCATATCTGCATAATTATCATATTTCAATACATATATCTGGAATTGTGCGTCTGGATAGGTTGTGACATGCCCACTCACAAGAGAGGTCATGAATGACACGTAGCAATGGGGTACTTGGTACCAGAAAAATTCTGATTTTTTTCTGGAAATGTAATTGCATGGCATACGACAATAACTACATCAATAACGTGAATCATAAGGTGATTACTTGGTGCTTCATGGTATCAAATGAAATCTTACATAATGTTCCAAAACATGTCACTGATACCAGTTGTCTGCATACTACCATTCAGCAGGTATTCAGACTTCTTCAGTAATAAAATCTGCACCTGTGTTCCCCACACTTCCAATTATTAGTTAAAACGTTGTCCACCCTATAGAGCCTTTTTAGGTAATGCCAAATTGACAAATCTACAGACATAGAGAATAAAACCAAAGAAACCTAAAAAGTGTTACTGATCAATGCTAGGAGCCTGAACAAGAAACTCCACGCCCTACAAGGTCTCCTCAATCTGGAGAATATACACATTTATTTACTTATTTATTTATTTAATTAATTTATTTATTTATTGACATTTGTTGACTGGGAAAGTACACTGGGTCAGAAAAAAAAGCTCCACAAAACAATTTGTACAAAATACCAAATTTAACAAAAATAACATCAAACTAGCATACTACAGTAAATTTAAATGTAGGGAAATGTTACAGTACAGTTCAAAGTTTACACTAATGCAAACATTTACACAGCAATAAATGACACAGAGATTAGTTGCCAACCAATATCGAATAAGCTTTATGATATTACACACACATTAATTACACAAATTAATTAAAGAAGAGGTTTAAGGTGGCTTATTGTTTGTATTGCATGGGCAAGAGGGGTTATTAAGGTAATGCCTTTTTAAAGCTGATTTATAGTTGTTTAAACAGTCAACTTGATTTATGTGGGAGGGTAAGGTATTCCATAGTTATCAATACTATAGACTTTGTCCAGCTCTTTTATTAGGTTTGGTTACATTTCAAAGCTGTTTGCTGGAGGATCTTAGAGTTCAGGTTGGAATATATATATATATATATATATATATATATATATATATATATAGGTTCATAGGTTCATACTAGGCTATCTGCCCTGGGGCAATTATAAGCCTAGCCCGATTCTGTATGGCTTACGCCACCCCTTGATTTGAGTATACTGTGCCCTTTAAGGTTTAGTTTACTGTGCCTCTGTCTAATAGTGACACAGGAGTAATCCTTGGGACAAACCTACGATCCCCCATCCACTTATCGAGATTCTTCTTGAAGAGATTCAGTGAGGTGCTCTGCCTCACATGAACTGGAATTCTATTCCAGAGCGAAGGGAGCCTCTGGGTTATGAACCTGTCCCTCCAGCAAGTTCTAATTATTTCTGTGCTGCGGTTCAAGTCCCTTGAGCGTGTGGCTCTAAGGGATCTAGATTTACTGAGGTGGAGCATGTCCATTAATTCTGGATTTGACATAGCTTTGTATGTCAGGCATAGATCGCCTCGAAGTAGGCGGTATGCAACTGAGTAGAGCTGGAGTTTTTTTAACCGAGCAGTATATGGCATCTGTTTGAGACCCTTGATCCTCTTGGTGAGATACTTTTGGGGTCTTTCTAATTGCTGCAGGTGTCGGGTAAGGTACATCCCAAAAGGGGCATTGTATTCTATGATGGGCCTGATGAGGGATGAATAAAGGGGCACGATTACCTCTCTTGATCTAGATGTGAAACCCTTCGTGATGAGGTGGGCTATGTAGAAGGTCTTTCTAACCACTTTGGCAATGTGGTTTTCAAAGGAGAGATTGCTATCAACTTGGGTCCCCAGGTCTCTAATAACTTTCTCTGTACTTAATGGGTTTCCGCCTATGTGGTAATTTGTGGGCACATTGTTTTTGCCAAAGGGTATGACTATACATTTTTTGGCATTTAGCTTTAAACCATGGCGCTGGCACCAGTTATCTGTCTCTGTGAGACCTTTTTGAAGGATGTTTGTGTCAGCTGGAGAGTTGATTATGGCGCCCAGTTTGCAGTCGTCTGCGAACTTGGTGAGCCATAGTCCTCCCACGTTTGCCTATACCTCAGAAAAGTATATACCGAACAAGAGTGGTCCCAGGACAGAACCCTGTGGGATGCCACTTGTGACCGGTTTTGAGTCTGACATGGCTCCAGCAACTCTCACTCTGTGGGTTCTGTCTTTGAGCCAGTTTGCGACCCATCTTGTGACATAGGGGTTTATATTTAAGCTGGATAGCTTATCTATGATGCCCGAGTGGGGTATTGTGTCAAATGCCTTTGCAAGGTCCAGATAGGCTGTGTGGACTACCTTTCCTTCATCTATGGCTTTGGTGACTGTTTCAAAGAAGTCAATCAGGTTCAAAAGGCAGGATCCGCCCTTGACAAAGCCGAACTGGGTAGGATCTAGTGTCTGTAGGTCCCCAATGTCTTTGTTTATGAGCTCCATGATGATCCTCTCCATAGCCTTGCAGACTAAGCTAGTCAGGCTTATGGGGCGATAGTTTCCAGGGTCCGTAGATGCTCCACCTTTGTGGAGTGGGACCACTGTTGCTGTACGCCATTCTGTGGGCACATATCCTGTAGTGAGGCTGAGATTGTATAGCTGTTTTATTTGAGGGATTAGTTCCTCTTGTAGTTCATGTAGGACGCAACCTGGGATGCCATCTGGTCCCATGGAAGCAGTGTTTTTTGCTTTGGAGAGGGCAGCTTTCACCTGAGCATCTGAGATGTTTGGGAGGCAGCCCTCTGCGGGGATAGTTTTTTGCTTTTTGGGGGGGGAGGGGGTGGAGAAGTTCGCACTGAACCTGTCTGCCAGGATATTGGCAATGTCTGTGGGTTCAGTGTATTTTTTGTCGTTTAGAATCAACTCAGAACAAGTCTGGGAGTTGCATCCCAAGTTTCTAAAATAACTTAAAAAAGCCTTATGATTGTCTTTGGTGTCCTGTGCAATTTTTCTCTCAAAGCTGGCCTTGGAGGATTTTATGAGGGATTGTAATTTTTTGCTAGTACTGATCAGAGATGCCTTCCCTATTAGGGATTTTGCTCTATCATGTAGTAGCTTCCTCCTTCTGTTGTACAGTTTATTTATGGCAGGGGTCCATCAGACTGGACGCCTGCCTTTGGATGATTGGGTCTTGGTTTTGTTTGGGATAGCATGATCCATGCATTCCTGGAGATGTCTGTAGAATGCATTTATATAGGATTCTGCAGTTTGGGCTGTAGTTTCCACTGGCCCTGTGGCCTTGAAGGATTCCACTTCGGTTTTGAGAAGTGAGAAGTTTGCTTTTGAGAAGTTTTTCACTGTGGTTTTCTGGGCTGGGGGTGGAGTCCTCACTACCTCACTAAAAGAATCACAGGCCTAAAGCATATGCCCTACGCTGACCGCCTTAAAAAACTCCAGCTATACTCTGTCGCATATCGTCTACTCAGAGGCGATCTCTGCTTAACATACAAGGCCATGTCAAACCCAGAGCTGTTGGACATGCTACACTTAAAGAAATCCCAATCCCTCAGAGCTACACGCTCCAGGGATCTAAACCTTGTCATCACAATAAACAAAACATGCTGGAGGGATAGGTTCCTGACCCAGAGACTCCCCAGACTCTGGAATAGATTGCCCATACATGTCAAGCAGAGTGCCTCTTTGGACCTCTTCAAAAGGAACCTTGACGACTGGATGGGAGAAAGGAAATTCACCCCAGGGATCACGTCAGTCGCCCTGCTAGACAAGGGTCCAGGAAAGTAAATAATGTGGGAAGAAATAGCCAGGGAATTGTTATGGCTAGGCTTGTATAGGCCCTAGGGCTGATAGCCTAGTACCAACCTATGAACCTATGAACCTATGAACCTATGAACCTATGAGTCGGGATGTGGACATCCAGTGAAATTAATTTATGGTCTGATCTTACCAATGAGGGATATACTTCTGGTGTGGAGCATAGAGTCCCCATGTTGGTAATGATCAGGTCTAGTATGTTGTCCCCTCTTGTGGGAGTGGTGACTAGTTGTTCCATAGCATTTGAGTTTATAATTTCCAGGAATCTTTGGGCTAAGGTGCTGGGGCTTGAGTAGTGCTTCCAGTCAATGTTTGGGTAGTTGAAGTCGCCCAATATAATGGTGTTCGGAGAGATCTTCATGTTCTCCAATGTTTTCAGGAAAGCCGAATGGGATTCCTGACTTTGAGAGGGTGGTCTGTAGGATGCTATAAACTGAAAAGCAGTCTTGCCCACTGTTAGTTGCACATGGATGGTCTCCGATACCCGTGCAATGCCACTAACCTGGAGGTGTGGATATCCTTGATAAATATGGAAACTCCCCTCCTTTTGTGGTTCGGTCTGGGTTTTGGGGCGAAAAGCATGATATGAGGTATAGCCTGGTAGTGCTGGGGTGCTCTCTGGAGCCTTGAACCAGGTTTCTGTCACTGCACAGATATCAATGTTCTCCATACTGAGGAGAGCTTCGAGTGCGTGCATCTTGAGGTTAAGACTTCTGGCGTTTAGCAGCATTACCCTTAGTTTCCTGTTCCTTGTGCTCTCTATGGGGGTGGGTTTGACTTTTGAGCCTTGCCTAAAAAAGGCACTATGGGGGTGGCAAGAGCCTTTGCCAATATCCGAAAGCCCAGTGGTGACAGGTGCAAGCCGTCCCTAGCGAAGCAACGTGGCTTGTCAAGCATGTCATCCCAGGCTGACAGACACTGGATCCCCTTTGAATGACACCATACATGCCCATACATGTCAAGCAGAGTGCCTCTTTGGACCTCTTCAAAAGGAACCTTGACGACTGGATGGGAGAAAGGAAATTCACCCCAGGGATCACGTCAGTCGCTCTGCTAGACAGGGGTCCAGGAAAGTAAATAATGTGGGAAGAAATAGCCAGGGAATTGTTATGGCTAGGCTTGTATAGGCCCTAGGGCTGATAGCCTAGTACCAGCCTATGAACCTATGAACCTATGAACCTATGAACCTATGAACCTATGAGTCGGGATGTGGACATCCAGTGAAATTAATTTATGGTCTGATCTTACCAATGAGGGATATACTTCTGGTGTGGAGCATAGAGTCCCCATGTTGGTAATGATCAGGTCTAGTATGTTGTCCCCTCTTGTGGGAGTGGTGACTAGTTGTTCCATAGCATTTGAGTTTATAATTTCCAGGAATCTTTGGGCTAAGGTGCTGGGGCTTGAGTAGTGCTTCCAGTCAATGTTTGGGTAGTTGAAGTCGCCCAATATAATGGTGTTCGGAGAGATCTTCATGTTCTCCAATGTTTTCAGGAAAGCCGAATGGGATTCCTGACTTTGAGAGGGTGGTCTGTAGGATGCTATAAACTGAAAAGCAGTCTTGCCCACTGTTAGTTGCACATGGATGGTCTCTGATACTTCGTGCAATGCCACTAACCTGGAGGTGTGGATATCCTTGATAAATATGGAAACTCCCCTCCTTTGTGGTTCGGTCTGGGTTTTGGGGCCGAAAAGCATGATATGAGGTATAGCCTGGTAGTGCTGGGGTGCTCTCTGGAGCCTTGAACCAGGTTTCTGTCACTGCACAGATATCAATGTTCTCCATACTGAGGAGAGCTTGAGTGCGTGCATCTTGAGGTTAAGACTTCTGGCGTTAAGCAGCATTACCCTTAGTTTCTTGTTCCTTGTGCTCTCTATGGGGTGGGTTTGACTTTTGAGCCTAGCCTAAAAAGGCACTATGGGGTGGCAAGAGCCTTTGCCAATATCCGAAAGCCCAGTGGTGACAGGTGCAAGCCGTCCCTAGCGAAGCAACGTGGCTTGTCAAGCATGTCATCCCAGGCTGACAGACACTGGATCCCCTTTGAATGACACCAAAATTTTAGCCAATTGTTAAAATTGATCATTTTGTCTTTGTACTGTGGCATCATTCTAGGTGAGGGTAAGATGCTGCTCAAGGTCAGGGTCATACCAGCCTGGGCTACATGATCAGAGAGCTCCTCTATGTCCCTTTTCATGTAGTCCAGGGAGGTACGTCTCAGGTCATTCACACCAGCATGTACAATGACTGAGTCATATTTGTATTTGCTTTGGAGTGACCTGAGTGATTGCGTTATGTGGTGGATCCTAGTGCCCGACAGGCAGCTCACTGTGACCTTCTCTTTATTCAGCCTGGTGAGCGGGACGTCAGTGTGTCTGACAATAGAGTCACCTATAACAAGAGTATCAGGTGTGTTATTCAGCCTTAAGGGCTGTGGCTGCTTGGCACACTGACTTTGTGGGTTATGTGTTGTGTGTGTTTTGTTTTGAGGTAGCGTTTGCTTGGATGTCTGCTTTGGAGGTCTCTGTTGCTTAGGTAGGTTTTTATTTAGAGCCTCCGAGTATGTTTTTGTGTATTTATGTGTTTGGTTCACTGATGTGGTGGGACTATGTGATACTGGAATTGTGTTGTGTGAGGTTACCTTCTCCTCCTGACTGGTTACACCAGTTTTGAGATGAGAGAGCTCAGCCTCCAGTTTGGCTAAATAGTTGCATCTCTCACATATATTTGAACCTGTTTGGAAGAGGAGAGGGTTGTCCGTGTACATGAGACAGTTGTAACATTGCCTCAAAATTCCCAGATTCACCAGCTGGACTGGAGAGGAAACCATTGACTGACCTTTGGACATGCTAGAGTAATAGGGAAACTGAATTTAAGATGGACCAATAGAGGACAGGGTAATCGTAGAGATTATAAGAGTAAGTAGTGCTTATGGTTTAATAGTGCTAACTTGTAGGATTACTTAATTGGACCAGTGAAGGGCCTTAGAATGAGAATATGGTGTTTAAATTGAGAGATAGAGCAGTTCTAAGGGAAAAAGTGAAGAGCAGACTTTGTGGAGCCAGGAATAGTTTAAACCCAATTAGGCGCTGCCCGTTGTTGCGCTATGCTCAAAAACGTGCAAAACCGAGCAAAAGAGGGTTTTAAGAGAGGAAGATGAAGGAGTTTTGGAATTGACCCAGAATGGCCAATAAAACTACAGTTTCAAGTCAGTAACCACTCCCACGGGGCAGACAGGCTGCTCAATATTTTTCACTGCCACTGATCAACAGAGAGACTTTCCTTTAGCCCAAGCAAAAAATGGCCTCACAGAAACTTACAAACAGTTCAAGAACAGCAAGCCTGTAAATGAACTTTTTTAAATCTCAGAAAAGTGGGAAAAAAGCAAGATTTTTTTGTTTTTTGTCTTTCAGAGATAGCAGAGGTTAACAAGTATCAGCAAGTTATAACAGTGCAGTAAATGACCCCACACAAGAGTGCTAGGCCAAAGACAGATAAAATGCAAGTTTTGAGAAAAAAACGATTTTAAAAATAAGTGCAAACAGGAAATTCAGTAAACAGCTCTAGGTTGTGCTCTAAATACAGTTACTAATGCAGAAATCAAATTTAACAAGCCAGAAAATGCTCAAAATAGGCGGCTATGCAGAAAAACTTAGCAAATAAACAGAGGAAAACTACTTAAAGTCTCAAAAGTGGCTCCTTTCTTCTCTCAGCGTTTTCTCCTCTTCTTGGGTGCTTCCCCAACAGCCAACAAGCCTGAAAAGATGGCAAAACCACGAGGCAACCAGGTTTTAAGAGAGGAAGATGAAGGAGTTTTGGAATTGACCCAGAATGGCCAATAAAACTACAGTTTCAAGTCAGTAACCACTCCCACGGGGGCAGACAGGCTGCTCAATGTTTTTCACTGCCACTGATCAACAGAGAGACTTTCCTTTAGCCCAAGCAAAAAATGGCCTCACAGAAACTTACAAACAGTTCAAGAACAGCAAGCCTGTAAATGAACTTTTTTAAATCTCAGAAAAGTGGGAAAAAAGCAAGATTTTTTTGTGTTTGTTTTTCAGAGATAGCAGAGGTTAACAAGTATCAACAAGTTATAACAGTGCAGTAAATGACCCCACACAAGAGTGCTAGGCCAAAGACAGATAAAATGCAAGTGAGTGCTGGGCAGCCGTTGGGTTTAAGAATTAATTTGTGGGCTAGAGTCAATTGTGGGAAAATCTGAGTCAGTTCAATTCTGAGATTGCTAGGCAATGATGTATGCAGCTAGGCTTGCCTGAGCCAAATTTAACTATTTTGTAATTGCAGGATAGGAGTTTATTGCCAAGAGATGAGTGAAGGTTAGTAAAAATGGTACTTCCATATAGAAGAGTAGGGATAAGTAAGGTTCTGGCCAATTTTGTTCTGGTGTTGTTGTCTAGGTAGAGTGTATGATGGTAAACTCTGCCTAGTTTAAAGTGAGTTTTCTTTATTTATGGTTGTGAATGCATTTTGTGTGGCTGTGAGGAGGTCTGAGAAATTATTGGAGGTTGATATGATGGTAGAATTATCAGCATATTGGATGATTCTACTTTGTTTGGAAGCTTTGTGAAAATAATTGATGAATGTATTAAACAGTAGGTGACCTAGAATGGATCCTTGTGAGACTCCTATATTGTTAGCCTGATATTCTGGTTGTTCATTGTGCCATCTGATTGACTGTTCCCTGTTGTTTAGGTAAGAGGAGAACCAAGTAAGAGAACTGGGGGAGCAACATAGTTTTGCTAGTTGGTTTAGAAGTTTGGTGCAGTATGTGACACTGTATCAATGCATTGCTGATACTGAAAGCTTTTGATAGATCCAGCAAGATTACTGAAGTAGGGAGACTAGCATCAATGGGTTTGTTTACAGTATTAGTGAAAGAGAGAAGGGCTGTGATAGTGCTGTGAGCAGGATGGAAACCATGTTGGGTGGGGGCAAGAAGGTCATTTTCAGAGAGGTGTTTAAGTAGTTGAATCTTTATACATTTTCTAAGATTTTTGATAATGGAGACAGTATAGAGATAGGCCGATAGCTAGATGTCATGAGAATTTCCATAGGATCATAGGAGGTTACTAGACTAATAGCCCTGGGGTCCTTCCGAGCCTAGCCAAGAGTTTCTCCCCAAAAAGAAACCTCAGTCAGTACCTATCACCCCTGTCAATGAGGGACACAGGTGGAACCTTGGAACAAATTTGTGGTTTCCCATCCACTCATCAAGATTGCGCTTGAAGAGGATCAGTGAGGTGCTCTGGTTGGCATATATAGGAAGTCTATTCCAGAGATGGGGCAGCCCCTGAGAGACAAATCTGTCTTTCCAGCAGGTTTTGTTGATGTTGCATATTAGATTTAGGCCTTTTGAGTGGGTAGTGCTTGAGGAGTTAGACCTACGGATATGGAGTATCTCTAGTAGGGCAGGGTCCAAGACTGCCTTGTAGGCAAGACACAGATTACCCCTGAGCAATCTGTACAATACCAAGTAGAGTGATAGTGATTTGAGCCTGTCTGCATAGGACAGGTGATGGAGGCCATGAATTCTCTTTGTGAGGTATTTCGGTGTCCTTTCCAGTTGGTGCAGATGTTTGGAGAGGTACATCCCAAACAGGGCATTATACTCCATTATTAGTCTAATCAGGAAGGAGTACAGAGAGGTAATAACCTCTTTTTTTTCTGGATGCAATCCCTTTACTTATGAGATGAATCAAGTAAAAGGCTTTTCTGATCACTGCTGCTACATGATGGTCGAATGTGAGGTTGTTATCAACCTGAGTACCCAGGTCTTTCACCATAGGTTGTGTGCTTAGCAGGTTGCTGTTGATGTGGCAATCAATAGGGGTCATGTTTGTGCCGAATAGTATGATGATAAATTTTTTTGATTTTAGCTTGAGGCCATGACTTTGGCACCAGTCATTAGTTGCTGTAAGACCCTCTTGCAGTATGTTAACATCATTAGGGGAGTCAATGACAGCACCCAACTTACAGTCATCTGCAAACTTGGTCAGCCACAGGCATTTTGTCTTTGCCTGCACCTCTGAGAAATAGATACCAAACAGTAGGGTTCCCAGGACAAATCCCTGGTAAACTCCACTAGTGACAGGTCTGCTCTCGGAGGTGGAGGTGCCTATTTTGACTTTGAGGGTCCTGTCAGTGAGTCAGTTGGACACCCACCTGATGAGATAGGGATTTACACCAAGTTGTCTTAGCTTTTCGATGATGCCAGAGTGGGGGATTGTGTCAAATGCCTAGGCCAAGTCAAGGTAAGCTGTATGTACTAACTTTCCCTCATCCAGGGTCTTGGTGACAGTCTCAAAGAAGTCAAACAGGTTCAACAGGCAAGATCTGCCCTTGACGAATCCAAACTGGGTGGGGTCAAGTGCTTGGAAATTGCCTATGGCCTTGTTTATGAGATCCATAATAATACTCTCCATGGCTTTACAGATCAGACTTGTCAAGCTAATAGGGTGATAGTTTCCTGGGTCAGTAGTGGCACCCCTTTTGTGCAAGGGGATGACAATGGCAGTTCTCCACTCTGCTGGAATGAAGCCAGTACTTAGGCTGTGGTTGAATAGGGTGCTCAGTGGAGAAGCCAGTTCTTTCTGGAGATAGTGCAGAATACATCCTGAGATACTATCAGGTCCCATGGAAGCTGTGTTCTTTGCCTTGGTAGGGCCTGTAACACTTGATCTATGGAGATGTGATGTGCGGGACAAGTATCGGGAATATTGAAAGAGCCTTTGAGGGGGGACAGGGAGGTGAAGTTTGCACTGAACCTATCTGCTAGCAGGTTGGCTAAGTCAATAGGATCAGTGTAAGTGATACTGTTAAGTACTAATTCGGAGCAAACCTGGGCTTTGCTATGGAGGTTCCTGATGTAACTGAAGAAGACTTTATGGTTTCCCTTTATTATGGAGGCTAGTTTCGAGTAACTGAAGAAGACTTTATGGTTTCCCTTTATTATGGAGGCTAGTTTCGATTCCACCTTTATGTAATGGAGTTATAACAGATTTTTTTCCACAACTGGGGGACATAACATTCTGAAATGGAGCTATTTATAAGAGTGCTAACTGGATATGCGATTGTTTTCGCTGCAAGTTGCAAATACTCAGAAGGTAGATTATTTATTTATTTATTTATTTTACATTTGTTGATTGGGAAAAGTCTGACTGAGCTACAAAATAGCCCTTTCTCAGTGGAGACCCGGTGAAAAAAGCTCCAGGAACATTATACATTACAAACAATTATAGGTATAATAACATTTGTTTTAGCTGATATTTACAAACATTATACAAGTTTTGCATTTATATGCATACTCTTTAGTAATGAAAACTATGTGAAAATGGAATAGAAATAGTCATAACAGTCTTAAAGTATTAGTATTATGAAGGCGATGTTTCCTTTTAAGAGGTGATTTGGGGGATCTAGGGAGGGTAGAGGTGAAGCTGAGGCATATATAATTTTAGCTAGAAAGAGACAGGCTTGGTTGGGAGGAAAAGATGGTTGGGAGGAATAGATATGTTAGTGCAAAAGGAGGTTGAGCAATGTTTGGGATATTGGTTTGTTATGGGTGGCTACAGTTTATTGTGGGTGAGTACAGGGGCAGGGCCAGAGTGTTTTTAAGTGTTCCTTGGCAGCTACTTTGAATTGTTGAGGTTGTTTTATTATTCTAATTTGAAGTGGAAGCTTGTTCCATGCAATGGCAGGGTGATAGCTATATAGGTTACTACCCCATTTAGTCCTAGGTTTGTGGATACAAAATAAGTCTTGGTCAAAGCTGCGAAGTAATCTAGTGGGGGAGTAGTGAGATATAAATGAGGATAGGCAATCCTATGCCCAGCATAAAAAGCATCCTCAGATCCAGTTCTGATGGAGCTATTGCACATCTGCAAAATGAACAACATCAAAAGCACTAGATCCAAGTATTTAAATTTTGCTTGTGACATAAATAAGATACATTGGTGAAACGTGTTTCAGAACATATCCATGCTCTAGGATAGGGTCCTCATACATGTGAAACAGAGTCATCCCTAATGCTATTTAAATGTAACCTTTACCAATGGATGGGAACTTGAAAATTCATCCTGGGTCTGGCCCCCATGTCTCTGATAGACAGAGGCAGACAATAATGTGCAAAGTAACCTACCCCCAATCCCACATAACCTCTAGAAACTTCCTAACTAGCATACCACTCCTAATAAATGCCAGTGATACTTAGGGACACAATTGGGTTGGATTGCATGGCTAGGCTTATAAAGCCCTGGTGGTCATTAGCCTAGTATACTCCTATGAATCTTTTAGCACATTTATTATGTTTTCATACATATCTCTGGCATTGTGTGTTTGGATGGACTATGACTATGAAACCATCTCCTTTCAACATTACTTTATGCATCATCTATCCTAACAAACCTAAACAACACTGACCTTAATAAACTTTCCACGTGTTACAATAAAACTGCCAGATTTGCAGCCAATGTCAAATCTCTTTCCCACCACTGCCAGTCCTTACTTAAATTACACTGGTTTGAATTTCCCAATTTATTAAGCCACCACCAACTCAAGCTCATACACTAAATACTATAGTAGCCTGAGAAAACCCCTGCCCTATCTGGCCTACTAAACTTCTACAATACTAATAGACAATACGTTCCACCAATAAAGCACTGATCGAAAGTGTTCCACGTAAAAGTAGCTCTGGGGAATCCCTCTTCCCCCATGAAGTTGCTAAAACCTGGAATACCCTTCTTCTTGACATCAGACTTCAAAACAGTACTGTCTCTTTCAAAAAACATCTTAAGTCATACTTCCTCACCAACCGGCTATGCAATGGCACTGGCCCATCTTGAACCCTCAATACATTGCAAGGCTACTGCTTCCTTAAGCTGCTTTGAATACTAATAATGTGTTCCAGCAATGTTCACCTACTTATACTCCTTTGAACTACTACTAATGTGCTCAACCTATGCTGCATGTATATATTGTACATACATTTCCTGAATCTCTAACACTATGCACACAGAGCTACCACTTTCTATCTAACATTTGTAATATTTCTCTTGTGCACAATAAGTGCTCTTCAGCTGTAGTCCTACTTTATAACTGTTATTCAAGTCAAACTTATTTATCATGTTGTCAACTGTTGATTACATTGTAAACTTTTTATACCTGTAACTGTTACTTTTTGATTACTGCGTTAATCTTACTACTGTTAAATTTGTACTGTGTGGAGCTTTTCTCCCTGGGCCTCTGCTGAAAACAGACACCAGCTGTCCAGTCAGACTATCCCTATCCTGGTAAACAAATGTTAAATAATTAAATAAATAAATGATTCAGTAATTCACATATCCAGTCAACAAAGTTAATGAATGGCTCCTCATATGAGTGGGGTATATGTTTACACAAACATTGAGTTAATTCCTGAAAATATGATGAGTGTATGGCATATGTCAATAATTATATTAATAACTTGAACCATAAAGTAATTATATGGTACTTTATAGTATCAAATGAAAGCTTGCATAATGCTGCAGAAGTCATCACTGTTACTAGCTGTCTCTATACTACCATTCAGCAGATATTTAAACTTGTTCAGTAATAGAATTTGCATATTAGCATAATTTATCATATTTCTTTACATATCTTGGCATTATGCACTTAGACATATTGTGATACAATATTTCACATGCCCAGTTAACAAAGAAGTCATGAATGACTCCTCAGATAAGTGGAGAACTTAGTAACACAAAAATTATGATTCCTTTTCCTAGAAATGTTATGAGTGTATGGCATATGTTCATAAGTTCATTAATAACCTCAGCCAGAGGGTATTTACAAGGGACTCCATGGTATCAGCTGAAAATATACACAATGCCTAAAAAACTTTGCACTGATAGTTGATGTCTAACCACCACTGTTTGACAGATATTTAGAATTCTTTGTCCATTAAATAATCAGATATGCATATTATGCAAATATCTCAAAAATAAAATGCCATCTACAAATCTAGTTTGCATCTAAATGAAAATCACATCTGCCCATACAAAAGTAACACTTATAGTTGGGGTTTGCCTATTATGGTTACAGAAATATTAATACTTGTTTGAATAATTATAATAAAAATACATGTATCTGTTATGTAATTACCTATCAAATATAAAATTATTATTATATCTGGCTGACCTATTAATATCACAGTTTTGAAGAGGAAGATGTGCTGGATAACATTTGTATTTTAATTTTGTTGTTTTTTTTATCTTTTTTAGATATATATTTGTTTACATCTAGGTTAAAAAGGTGCATTCTCAGAATTTTAGCTCAGGCGAAAGCTGCCCATACATGAACATTCCATGTGCCAGGAGGTGTAAAATTCCACTCAGGCTAGGTGTGAAAGAGTTAAACAAAAGGTAAATTCTCTTGCTTTTTCTCCAAAGGTTGCAGTCTCAAAAAGGCAAAACTTACAGTGCAATGGAATATGGGGGAAAACACATCCCTACTATGCAGGACAAGCAAGTAAAAACGGGTAACAACTACCTCAGTCAGTGAAACTTGTGCAACAATAACTCAATCTACAGTGGAATGACAAAATGACTGGCAGCCACAAATGTATATCTTAAACTTTTCCATCTCTTTATTCTGCTGGATCTCTTTCAAGTTATGAATCTCATTAAATTCTATTCCTTTTCATAATCTTAGACTTGGGTCAATTGTAACAATTTTATGTACATGTATTCGACTCACTTTCAAATCTCAGTAAACTCAAGCACATCCCCCTTTATGTATAATCCTCTCCATCTTTCATTTATGTGAAAAAAATCTTTTGAAAGATGACATAGTTCCAGGCACTTCTGCTCTACTATGCAGTCATAAGGAAGACCGAGACTGTTTGTTATATCCCATTTGTACAAATCCTGGAATTTGTGGCCTTTGCAAATCTGTTCACGCTACCAGTATGTTGTCAACTACATTTATTGCTCTAACCCCTGTGAAACTTCTTCTAAGCTGGTCCTGCGGTTCATACCAGCCTTATGGATCAGCAACATCTGTGCTCATTTCTCAGCTACAAGACAATATCTAGCATAACATTACAGATGGGTCATGAGATGATTCAATAATTCAGTCAAAGGTCAGTAGCTCCATTGACAACAACTGACAATTTTGCTTTCTTTCCACTTTTGAAAAGTATGTAACCAGCTACCCTTTAATGGAAATATTGATGCATTTGAGACTAGCTGAAGACAGACGTCTCCAACATCTTGATGACTGTATACGTTTTCTTGAGGTAAGATAAGCAGAAATCATATTTGAAAATCTTTGTCTAGATGCTTATGACATCAGTTTCAGTGAGGATACTGATGTTTTTGAAGTTGTATTTTTACTTTATGTGTAGGACCTTCAAAAGACATCATTAGTGGTACTGCTCCATATTCATTAGATGAGCTTACTTTCTTCTAGATTTCAAATCCTTAAAGAAGTACTTGGAGCCTTTAGGCACAAATAATAAACATTAAAGCCTACAGAAATGAGATGTTCAATTGCCATCTCTTTGATTTTGCTTTCCATATCCTTCAGAAGTACACACTGAAGACACACAGCATGGTATTACAGCCTCTATATAATACAGTACAGCATGCAAGCATTTTAAAGAGGCATAGCATATATTGCATCCTCCATTTAAAATTAAAAGAAAATTATATAATCGGCTGAACCCTATTTCAAAAAGTAGTACAACTTCAATTTATTTCTTGAACTTAGCTGCCATGCTGATCCTTCCTCTAAATAAGTATATTTACATTCAGAAATATCCACTGATGGATAAGATGCATTATGTTATCAAAGTGCATTATGAACACACCATCATTATTATCTAGCATTGGTCACTACATATGGTTGTTTTTTTTTCCAATGGTCTTCCAAATCTTGAAAGCTTCAGCAATGGTGACATGATATAATAATCAATGGTTCTCTTCAAAGATGGAAGTGATTCCTCACTTTGTGATAACTCCAGTGATAGCCCTGTAAAATGCCTCATGGTTCCTAACTTTTGGACACCTCTGCGGCCACAACTTTTGACAAATATATCTTAAGAAATATATTTGTCAAAGCTTTTTCATCTCTACAGTTAGCAGATAAATCCAGTTTCTGCTCAGCAATCTACCATCTGTAGTTATAATTATAGATTGCCATGGCTGCTCATGTTTGCGGAAAACAGCTGATGTGATTTGTTCTTATAACTGCTGAATTCTCCTCTTATACCAAAGTACTGCTTAAGATGAACTCTTTTATCAGGTATTAAGACAGTAACTCTAACATTACCTTTACAAGCCATTGCAGCATGCTGTACACCACTTGATTCAGAGAAGGAAATATTTTATTATTTTCTAAACCTCTCTCTTTTATTTGAGTTTATTCTATCTCAAAAGCAGTATATATCGAAACCAGATAAGGCACAGGTTAAGAAAGACTTGTATAAAAGTCTTCTGCATAGTTTTGCAACATGAATCATTGAGTGGGCAGTTTCTTAATGTCAAATATTTTAAATATGATGTGTTAGGTCTTGACTGATAAAGATGTCATGATTCATTATAGACCCCTTATATCTTCTCTTTAAATAAAAAGAGCCCTAGTTTGTCTATCATAAAAGTTTCATCTTGACTAATTCTGTTTCAGTATCTCTTGCATTTGCTTTCTACTCTAAGATCTCAGTTATGAAGCATACATAGGAAATTTTATCTTCAGTCTATATTCCATTCATAGTGGAACAGGTGACAGGCCAGAGCTTTGCAGTTGTGTTTTTTATATCCCAGTGAAACTTAGTGGCAGCTACTGAAACTGCTCTGCAACTTTTTTATCTATTGTAGCATTGTTTGCATAGTTCTTTACTCTCTTTTTTCTTTTAATTTGACCACGGACTCTGTGCAGTTCTTTCTTAAAGAAATTGTCTGCAGCTTCCCCTTTTCTGCCAACTTGACTTCAGTACTTTCAAAGTTTGAAACATAGGTTCATAGGTTCATAGGTAAGTGCTAGGCTATCTGCCTGAGGGCATTTATAAGCCTAGCCACAGTGTGCCGGCTTTTGCCACCCCATTGATTAATTAACTGATCCTCTGTCAAGCAGAGCCAATGAAGTGATCCCAGGGGTATATTTTCTGTTACCCATCCACTCGTCAAGGTTTCTCTTGAAGAGTGTTAGTGAGGGGCTCTGCCTAATGTAGTTTAGAATTTTGTTCTAAAGCATGGGGAGTCTCTGTGACAGGAATCTATCCCTCCAGCATGTTCTATTTATTGTTGTGGCGAGGTTTAGCTCACTAGAGCGGGTGGCTTGCAGTGACTTGGATTCCTTTAGGTCAAGCATGTCTATCAATTCTAAGTTGGACATGACTTTGTAAGTCAGGCAGAGATCACCTCTGAGTAAACGATATGCCACTGAGTACAACCAGAGTTTTTTCAGTTGGGCTGCATAGGACATATGTTTGAGGCCAGTAATCCTCTTGGTGAGGTACTTTTGTGGTCTTTCCAGCTGTTGGACGTGTCTTGTGAGGTACATCCCAAATGGGGCATTGTATTCTATGATGGGTCTGATGAGTGATGAGTAGAGGGGCACTATAACCTCTTTATTTCTAGATGTGAACCTTTAGTAATTAGATGGGCCACATAGAAGGATTTCCTAACTACTTTGGCAATATGATTGTCAAAGGAGAGATTACTATCTACCTGGGTCCCCAGATCTCTTATTACCTCTTCTGTATTAAGGGGGCTGCCACCTATGTGGTAATTCGTGGGTGTTTTGTTTTTCCCCAAATGGGATGACTATGCATTTTTTGGCATTTAGCCTGAGGCAATGACTAAGACACCAGCTGTCCATCTCAGTAAGGCCCTTTTGGAGGATGTCCGTGTCAGCCAGACAGTCAGTTATGGCTCCCAGTTTGCAGTCATCAGTGAATTTGGTTAGTCATAGATCTTCTGTGTTTGCCTGTACTTCTGAGAAGTATATGCTGAACAGTAGGGGTCCCAGGACCGAGCCTTGTGGGACACCACTTGTGACTGGTTTAGAGTCGGACCTGGAGCCCGCTATTCTTACCATGTGAGTTCTGTCTGTAAGCCAGTTGGCAACCCATCTTGTGTCGTAGGAGTTTATGTTCAGGCTGATGAGTTTTTCTGTAATACCCGAGTGGGGAATGGTGTCAAAAGCCTTGGTGAGGTCAAGATAGGCTGTGTGAACCACCTTTCCCTCATCTATGGCCTTGGTGACTGTCTCAAAGAAGTCACCCAGGTTTAGTAGGCATGATCTGCCCTTAACAAAGCCGAACTTGGTCAGGTCAAGTGTTTGGAGGTTCCCAATGTCTTTGTTAATGAGTTCCAACATTGAAACATTTTGTCTGAAATATTTGAAGTATTGTGTCCCACAAATATAGCTTTCATTACATTGATCACACCTTGAATCTTATAAATTAACTTTACAACATCAGGAAGCTTATAACTGCAATCTATACACATTAACTAAATTTTAACTTCATACTAAAATATATTTGTGCCACTATTACCTCATATAACTCCTTGGACAAAATACAACATATTGGCTTCTTGCGATTTATTGTTGTGATAAGCAGTGCACACATTACAGTTCTTCTGCACCTGTATGGACATTTCTAACCAAATAATACATCAAATGGCCTATTTTTATACTTCATCTTTCCCAAATGAGACTCATGCATACTCTCTAATGCATCGTGTTTTCAAACCCTTTCAAGCCAGCAATAATTTGTTAGTTTTAAACAAACCATGTATGCAGCTAATCTGAATTTTACATAAAAAAAAGACTAGATTGCTTTCCTAATGGTACTTGTTCCTTCTGACCTATCCTTCTGGGTAATTCCTTTCACAATTTTTCTTTTTAAATGTTCCTCAGGACAAGTCCGAAATTCCTTAACCTCCTTTTCTCTTATGCTTAATTATGTCATAACACAATCCACTTTCAGTTTACCTTCACAGAGATAACCTATTTGGTTATGTCTGAATGAAATGAAAAATATGCTACAGTATATGCATCTGATCTCCTTTCTTATAACATACTCTCTGTCATATTTACATAGATGTTCGAGTTAAGCTAAAACATCAAGCAAAAGCAATAAGAAATATTTGTAAATTAAACACCAAACAGTAGTCAAACATCTTGCTGTGATCAAAATTTCTTCACTTTTTCATGTTCTTTGTACCAAAACAACACATTTTCTTGTGATTAAAAATAACTTCACTTTGTACCAACATTTTTGATACATATATACATCAATATATATATATATATATATATATATATATATATATATATGTGTGTGTGTGTGTGTGTGTGTGTGTTTTCTGGAAGTCAGTTTCTTGAACCATGTGAACAATTTGTCTTCCTACAAAATCACTGCAGAGATATAATTTTGCATGCCATCAGCTTGGAATACAATTGGCTTATTCACATCAAAGTGTTTTATAATAGATGCTCCGGTAAGTTTGATATCATCCTAACTCCAGTGTCATGTCAGGCTGTGTTCTAATAAGATTTTCATTTAAGACAACTGCAGAATAAACTTTGAAAGATACAGAAACATATCCATAAATCTATTAACTGTTTTGTTTATAGTCTAGTAGAGGTATCTGTGCCACAGCACTGACCATTTCATCATAATATTCAAGCCTTCTGAAGTTAAAATGATCCACTTATCTTCATTCAGATTTTGTACTTAAACCTTGTTTAGATAGGGTTTGCATCATCTAAGTTTATTTGCTAGTAGTGTTACTGAAGCTTTCTGTGCAGCATGCATAACTTGTGATATGGCATAATCTACATGATTAGAATTTTTACCTTGCAAACAGTTAAGACCAGTAAACAGATCATCATAGCTATGAAGCTTAACTTCTCTCTTCACAAGAACATCATGAAATATTTCACCCTCTCAAGCTTCTGTAAAATCAGCTGACATAATATTGCAAATTTAATTCTGTATTTTTTTTTACTCTATTTGCTAATAAGTAATTATTGACTCAACTGCAGCACTTGATGGCATGACTGCATAAGCATCTTGCTTACTGAAGGCATCTGTTTATTTTCTCTTAGAATATCTTCCCTGGTAAGGTCAGACAACAAAATGGTCTCCTTTGAAGTAAAAATAAAATCTGGACCCCCAGCTAAAATTGGAATTTTCAGGAACTATTCTAAGACTAACTACCTGCTATTAAGTGAGAACTTGGCAACATTTCAAACCTCCATAAACTCTGAGAACACTGCTGCCTATGCAGAACTGTTCACAGAAATCCTGTACAAGCATGTTAATAGCTGAACAGAGGTAGCTATACCCACTGGGAAGAAGTACAGAACTAACTCAAAAAACAAGCCACCCTGGTGGAATCACAAAATCAGTAGGTTGTATAACAGGAGGAAGAAAACCATGGCAAAAATTAGGAGGTGCAACACTTAGTAGGATAAAGCACTCTCATCAAACTAAATGAACAACTCAGAGGATAAAGTCTACCAAAGCCAGATATGAGGCAAGTTTGGTCTCCCAGTCCATGGACAACCACAAAGCGTTCTTTAGCTATGTCCGCAACCTCAAAGGCAATATACAATTGTGTGCAGAGCTCATTGTAAATGGAGCCACCTATACTGAGCCAGAAGATATAGCAAACCTCCTGGATGATAAATTCAGCACTAACATTACCCCTCTCTCCCCTCAAACCTTCCCTCAGGAAATATCATCAAATATAACTCCCCCAACAATCACTAGGGAACAGGTCCTTAATGCTCTCTCGAAGACCAAGAACACTGCATCAATGGGCCCAGACAATATCCCAGAATGCCTCCTAAATAGCATTGAAGCATGACCTATCAGGGCCTCTGGAATTACTATTCAACTGTAGCCTACAAACAGGCTTCATGTCTTGTGAACGGAGAAAGGCAACAGTCATCCCTCTGCACAAAGATGAGCCATCTACAGACAGTGGAAACTACAGACCTATAAGTCTCACTAGTCTTATATGTAAAACCATGGAAAGAATTATCATGGAGATGATCAATAGAGATATAGTAAACCTCCAGACACTGGACCCAACCCACTTTGGTTTTATCAAGGGCAGATAATGCCTACTCATCCTGGTGGACTTCTTTGAGAAGGTCACCAAAGCAATGGATGATGGTAAAATCAATCACGCTACCTACCTTGACCTGGCCAAGGCATTTGACACAATACACCCACTCAGACATTGTTAACAAACTCAAGAGCTTAGTTACAGACCTGTATGTCACCCAGTGGATAGCCAAATGGCTCACAGACAGGATCTAAGAAGTTAAAATTGGGGGAGTCATCCCACTACAAAGAGGCCAGTCGCAAGTGGAATCCCTCAAGGATCATTCCTTGACTGCTCCTTTTTGGCATTTATTTCTCAGAGGTCAAGGGCAATGTCAGTGGTCTCTGGCTGAATAAATTTGCAGATGATTGCAAATTCGGAGCTGTCATTGAATCTCATACTAACACAAATGTTCTCCAGGAGGGGCTGACACAGACAAATAACTGGTGTAGGAGCTGTGGACTAAAACTAAATGTCAAGAAATGCATAATAGTATTCTTTGGAAAGTCATCCATCCCTGGTAACTATCATATTGACAACACACCCCTTAGAGTTGACCCAGTAGTCAGGGACTTAGGGACACACATAGATAGTAATCCAGACTTTGACCATCATGTGTCTATAGTGGTGAGGAAATCATTCTGTGTTGCAAAACTTATAAACAAAGGTATGACATCTAAGTCCAAGGAAGTCATTGTTCCACTGTATTCGGCATTCATCAGACCTATCATTGAGTACAAAGCCTCCTTTGGTATGCACTGAGCCAGGCATATCCAACAATTGGGACTCCGACAGGGGTTCCTCACTAAAAGAATACAGGACATAAGTAAAATGTCCTATGCAGACTGCCTCAAGGCCCTATCCATGTATTCTGTCTCCTACAGGCTTTTGAGGGGAAATCTATGCCTGGAATACAGGGCATTGTCAGACCCCACTCTGATGGACCTCTTGCATATCCACAAAGCAAACAGCATCAGAATTACCCATTTTAAAGACTTAAGCCTTGCCTATGATATAAATAGGACCTGCTGGAGAGATAGGTACATATCCCAGAGACTATCCTGTCTATGGAGCAGGCTCCCCATCTATGTGAAGTAGAGTTTGGCCCTAACCCAATTCAAGTGCAACTTGGACAATTAGATGGGAAACCAGAAAATAATCCCTGGTTTGGCACCTGTGTCTCTAATGGACACAGGTAACCCGTAAATGGTTCATCTGCCAGGTCTATCTTTATCAGAACTTATCAGACATTTGTGTTGCATGGCTAGTCATAAAAATGCCCTTGTGGGCATTTGCCTAGTAAATACCTATGAACCTATAATAAGAAGGCTTCCATTAGTATGTACCTGACTAGGCATATGCAGCAATTATAATGACATCTGAGACTCCTTACAAAAAGAATGCAAGGCATAAAACATCTGCCTTAAGCAGAGTACCTTAAAGCTCTTTCCCTCTACTCATTCTATAGATTGCTAGGGGTGATCTATGCTTGCTTACAAGGAATTCACAAACCCTACACTTACAAATCTCCTGCATATTTGTAAGTCAAGCAGTATGGGAAATACAAGGTCTAAGGACAAGAATTTTCTCTGTTGCTTAAATAGAGCATGCTAGAGAGACAGATATGTGTCCCAGAGACTGCCTGCCCTATGGAACAGGCTTCCCATCCATGTGAAGCTGAGTCCGTCTACTACCTAGTTTAAATACAACTTACACCAGTGGATGAGGAATAGGAAATTTACATGAGCCTGGCATCCATGTCTTTTATGGACAGAGGTAGCTTATAAATGCCTGGCCCTCTGTGTCCTATTTGGATACAAGACATCATTATTGTTTCTGGGAATCTTGGCTAGGATTAGAAAGGCCTCCTGGGTCATTAGCGTAGTAACAGTCTATGCATCTATGAATCTATTAGTGCTTTGAATGTCTGAATAAACAGCACTTTGCTCTCTGTCTTGGATTCAAATTAAATATCACAGCTTGGTTATTTGAGATTCTCTTTGCAGATTTATAACAGAATATCTTGATGTAAATGATAATCTTCACAGTCTCCCTTATTATTTGTTTGTTGTCTGGGGTAGTCTGACTGGGTAGAACCATCTTTCAATAAAAGACTGAAAGTTATCCATGTTAAATTGTGTATATATGTGTAGGGAAGTTACAGATAGTTGCACTGTATGGGTCTAAATACAATTACCTGAGCTGCATTGCTTTATCTATTATATATTTATCCACTGATTTGATTAGAACAAAAAAAATGTGAGGTATACACAGTCATATATGTTAGTGGGCACATAAGTGGATGTTTGTATATGTTGGTCTGTGTGTGTAGTGGTTTACAGTCAGTTGACCTCATGCTTCAGACAGCAGTGAACTGAATTACATTATTGTGGCTGTTATTTATGACTTTATTCATTATTTTTCTGACAGTCTGATATCTTAGGTACACACAGTCAACAAAGTGGCTGTAATTGTTGGACATACATGTGTGTGCATGTTTGGGTATATGTGTGGGGTGTAGCTACATGGGTGTAAGGGGAGAAATAAATTAATGTGACCAATTATTATTATTATTATTATTATTATTATTATTATTACTATTATTATTATTGTCATTATTAGTAGTAGTATTTTAGTTTAATGCAATCAGATATCTAGAGTGCACGCCATCAACAAAGGAGCTGTAATTGTTGAGCAAAGAGGGTCTTTTAATGGAAATTAATTTTGCTAACCTGCTGACATTTGCTGAAGTAGAGCAGTCAGTGTTTCAGCTTTGCTGGACTAATATGTATTGGTGTGAAGCAAGTTGAAATACCTTACTGTGAATATTATTTGAGTGAAACAAAGTTAAAATACATTACTGTGGTCATTTTTTTAATATCATAATCAGACATTTGATATGTGCACAGTCAGCAACATGGCTATGATTGCATGGTACTGAGGCTGTTTATGGATGAAAGTGACTGACACTGATGTCCATTATCCACAGTAAACAGTCAGAGTTCTGACTTCACAGAATGAGTTTGCATTTGTATGAAGCCAAATGGAATACTTTACATTGGTCATTTTACCACAATCAGACATCTGAGGTGTGCACAGTCGATATACTGGTTGTAATTGATGGGTATAGGAGCAGTTTATGGATGAAAATGTCTGTGTGCTGACCAAATTTATTTGCTTTCCTTCATAGTCAGACATCAGTATTACATGCAATAAATGTGGTGGTCTGAGCAAGATATATATGCAGATAACTGAGCTTTGTCAACATGGAGCAGTGAGTAGCACTGCTACCTCAAAGTGCTTTGTTATCTGCTTGACTTCTTGGAGGCAATTCTTTCTGGGTGGTGTCTGTTTTTCCTCCCTGTGTCTGTATAAGACTTATGGAGTTTTGGTTTCTTACCTAAAATCACATCTGTATAAGAGGATTTTGGCAGTAACTTAGTAGGTGGGCCCCTATCCTCAACCTCTGTCCTTATCCCTATTTGTCTAAAACCAGCTCTTCTCAAAGGTGTGCACAGCTAGTCTGTATACCTTGTGTGAAACTTGTGATAATGTGATCATTATTTCTCTAACTTTCCTCACAATTAAATCACAGAGGTGTGCAGAGAAGGTCAGTATAGCTTATCTAGTGTATAAGTGCATTGTCTATGATTAATAAGTTGGAATATATTTCCGGGATTTTTTCATTGTATTCACAGTCAACCATAGGATGTGTATATAGGTGGCTATGTTTTGTGGGTAGTGGTAAGATGGCATACTGTAATTATGCATTTGGCATCAACAAGTAGAAATATATTACTGTGGCCATTATCTTTCATTTTCATCCCATTATAATATCAGAGTAGTATACAGAATGTGGGTGCATTTTTCTGACAGGAAGTGATGAAATATGCTCTATATAGGTATGGTAGCAACAACTTGGAATATATGACTACGGCTATTAGTTCTTTCACTTTCATCACAATATAACACCAGAAAGGTACACAAACAATAGCTGCCTTTTTTGACTGGGGTGGTAGGACATGACTATCCCCAAATATGGCTTATGTATATAGATATACATATCTATATCTATAGCTATATATCTATATCTATATCTATATATATATATCTATATATATATTTTGCCTGGGAAGACATGATTGACAAACCACGATGCTTTGCCAAAAATGGCCTGCATCTGTCTCCCTTGGGCTTCAGGCTCCTGGCAAAGGCTCTTGCCTCCCCATAGTGCCTTTTTTAGGAATGCCAGGAGGTCAAGACTACCAACATGAACATTTCATCAAAACACAAATTAATGGCCATGCTGCTAAATGCTAAGAGTCTAAACATGAAACTGAAATCAGTGCAAGCAGTCTTAACCCTGGAAGAAGCTGACATTTGTGCAGTCATGGAAACCTGGTTCAAAGCTGGAGAGAGCATCCCAACCATACCAGGTTACAAATCCTATCATACATTCAGACCCAAAACTGTGGGCAGTAAAGCAAAAGGAGGTGGAGTTGCAATATATATATATATATATATATATATATATATATATATATATATATATATATATATATCTGTGTGTGTGTGTGTGTGTGTGTGTGTGTGTGTGTGTGTGTATATATATATATATATATATATATATATATATATATATATATATATATATCTGTGTGTGTGTATATATATATATATATATATATATATATATATATATATATATATATATATATATATATATATATATATATATATATAACATACACACCTCCAGGCTGGTTAAACAGTATGATGCACAGGAGACACCCCGGGTACAGTTAACCACTGGCAGTACCCCAATTCAAATTATAGCTAGCTACAGGCCCCCAACGTTGACTCAAGATGCCTACTCCACCTATCTGGACATCTTTGAATCTATCAAGATTTAACCTTTTACCCAGATCCTGGGCAACTTTAGCTATCCAACCATAGACTGGAAGAACTACTCATGCCAAAACACAAATGCCCAGAGATTCCTTGATTTCATCAATGCAAATGCCTTGGACCACCTGGTTGACACCTCAACAAGAGGTGAAAATATCTTGGACTTGGTATTAACCAACATGAGTAGCCACTGCAGCATCCCTACAGTGTCATCCTCACTGGTAAGATCCAACCACAAAGCAGTCACCTTTGAAGTCACCATTTCCCCCAACCACCCCCTAGATAGGTTTAAACAAAACAAATTCTCAAAAACTGATTACAACCTCCTGAGGGAAGGTATAAACAGCTTCACAGCCACCCCCATAGGAACTGGCACATATGTCCAAACCTACACCAAAGTGCTATAGGATCAATTATATAGCTGCATGGAATCAGGAATACCCAACAGGAAGGGTAACCCTGTCTGGTGAACATTTGCAATAAATAAACTCTATAATAAAAGGAAAAGACTGCTGTCCAGGACTAAGAAGGAGCAGGTGCCTAATTGGAAGCAATCTCTCCTTAGTCTGAACAAGCAAATAAGAGCACTAGTGCAATCCACCCAAACAAAGTTCGAGTCCAAACTGACCACATCTACTAAAGACAATCACAAGGCTTTCTTCCCATATGTCCGCAATCTCAAAGGAAGGACCCAGATCTGCTCAGAACTGGTGGTCAAGGACACTACATACACAAATGGCATAGATATAGCCAACCTGCTGGCAGACAGATTCAGTGAAAAATTTCACCCCTCTGTCACCTCTGTCATCAGGACATCCCCAGCACCTGCCCCCAACCCTTATCTCTAGGGAGCAAGTCATCACTGCCCTCTCAAAGGCAGAAAATACAGCCTCCATGGGACCAGATAACATCCCAGGCTGCATCCTACATGAACTCAGACAGAAACATGGAGCACCATTAGGCAACCTATTCAACCAAAGCCTGAGTACTGACTTTGTCCCAGTCGAGTGAAGGAGAGCCACTATAATCCCTTTGCACAAAGGTAGAGTATCCACCGATCCAGGAAATTATAGACCCATCAGCCTAACTAGCCTGATCTGCAAGACCATGGAGCGGAATATCATGGACTTCATTAACAAGGACATTGGCAACCTCCAAACACTTGACTCCACATAATCTGGTTTTGTCAAGGGGAGGTCATGCCTGTTAAATCTGGTTGACTTTTTTGAGATAGTCACCAAAGCCATGGATGAGGGAAAGACAGTGCATACCACCTACCTTGACCTGGCTAAAGCCTTGAATACTATTCCCACTCGGGCATAATAGATAAACTCTCTCAACTAGGCATCAATCCATATGTTACCAGATGGGCATCAAACTGGCTTACTGATAGAATCCACCTAGTTAAAATAGGGGAAGCTACCTCAAGCAGTTTTCCCGTAATGAGTGGTGTACCCCAGGGATCATTCTTGGGGCCTGTGTTGTTGGGAATATACTTTTCTAAAGTACAGACAAAAACCAGTGGGCTATGGCTGATGAAGTTTGCAGAATACTGCAAGCTGGGTGCTGTCATCAGTTCCCATAGTGATGTGGACATCCTCCAAGAGGGCCTCACCCAAACGTAAGACTGGTGCCAGAAACATGGCCTCAGACTGGATGCCAAAAATGCATCATCATTCCCTTTGGGGAGAGTGATGTTCTCACAAATTATCACATTAATAACAAGGCCCTAAGCACGCAATCAGTCGTGAGGGACTTGGGCACCCAAGTTGATAGCAAACTGACTTTTGATCACCTTACTGTCTCCGTTGTACAGAAAGCCTTCTACATGGCCCACCTTATTAGTAATTGTATCTCATCCAGGGAC